>NW_015161962.1:621400-626484 GCF_001447785.1 Gekko japonicus
GCCTGAATAAAACTTGGCCTTAAAGGTGCCACTGGACTGTTTTGGATGGCTAGCTATGGGGGTGTGTGGGCTTTGCAACTTACCTGGCTGCTTCTTGCTCCTTGTGGGGGCTGCTGGGAGCAGGGGCCCGCCCCCTGGGCTCTTGACTGCCAGAGCTTCACTCCTGTGCGCTCCCGCAGGAAATGACCCCTGTGTCAGCTATGCTGCCATGGGGGTTGGGGAGTTTATTCTGTGTCTTGGTAATTGCTGTTGCATTCCTGTCTTTGCTGTTCTGCCTGTGCCACAATACAACTTCCAACGTCAGCTCCTCCTGCACATTATGTACCGTGAGAGACTACTGCTTCCCAGCTTTCGCCACCTAACGGTTTTCTAGCTGGCCCCTCGCGCAGGAGGGTAGCTAATTGGCCCATGCCAGGGGAGTGTGTGCATACGAATGCCCTATATCCTATTATGCTCAATGGGCTGCTGCCATTCTTAACAGTGCCTGTGTTACTGCATCTATAGCTCTGCAATAAACATATAACCATTCCTGAATGCGTGTACTTCATTGTACGCTGTGGGTTCTGACACCCTGCTCTAAGCTATGGAGTCTTGTGAGCAAAAATTCTCCTTTGTGAGCTCCTGGGCATTACAGTTGTGAGTGAGCAATTTGGCAGCTGCATAAATTAGTTTGCTTTGGAGCTATTATTCCTAAGCAATGGCAAAACTGTGTGAGCCAGAGGCTAAAAAACTGTGAGCTAGCTCACACTAACTCGGCTTAGAGGGAACATTGGTCTGTGCCATCTTCTGCTCAGGCTCAACGGCTGCTGGGGCTAGTAGCCAGCATAAGGAGGCACGCCTGGACTTGTCGGGAAGGCCACCTAGTTGGAGCTTGAAGCCCAGAACAAAGGCAGGCAGGATCCTGGAGTCTGCCTGCGGATCGGCCCCCTGAGGGCAGCCAGCCAATCGGGAGCCTGGAGGCCATCTGAACTCACCAATCGCATGGGGGCTGGGAGTGGCTTAGGTGTATATAATGAGGGCAGATGGCCCCACGTAAAGCATTCTTCTTGAGATGCAATAAACTGCTGCTTGTTGAAACCACTCTGCCTCCGCCTCTGCCGTGTTAAGCCCACTCGGTGGAAGAGGCTTCCTCGGGAGGAGGTGGTGGGCTCGCCTTCTTTGGAGGAGGTTTTCAGGCAGAGGCTGGATGGCCCCATCTGACAGCCGTGTTGATCCTGTGAACTGTGGCAGATCACGAGAGGGAGGGCAGGGAGGGTTGCCTCAGGGCTTAGTTCTCGTGGCCCTTTTTTACACGCCCAGGGAAATGCTGATTGCCACTGTGGGGTCAGGAAGCAATTTTTCTCCAGGCCGGTTTGGCTGTAGAGCCTGGAGGTTTTTTGTTATCTTCTGGGTGTGGAACAGTGGTCACTGTGGGTGTGGTGCGGGTGGCATTTCTGAATTCCCTGCATTGTGCAGTGGGTTGGACTAGATGACCCTGGAGGTCCCTTCCAACTCTATGATTCTATGCTTCTAAGGTGAGGCTGAGAGACTGTGACAGGACCAAGGTCGCCCAGCAAGTTTCCAGGGCAGAGTTGGGGAGCTCACACATTTTTAGCCCCTGGCTCACACATTTTTGTCTTCGTTCAGGAAGGATGGGGCTCCAGAGTAAACTAATTTATGCAGTAGCCAAATTGCCCACTCACAGCTTTAATGCCAGTATCTCATGAAGTAGTGGAGAGCTCCCCCTCCTCCCTGGCAGTCTTCAAGCAGCGGCTGGACAAACCCTGGTCAGGGATGCTCTAGGCTGATCCTGCACTGAGCAGGGGGTTGGGCTGGATGGCCTCTATGGGTCCTTCCAGCTCTATGATTCTATGGGCCTATGGGGGGCAATGTGCCTTGATAGCTCCACTCTTGCTTGACCAACCAATCACAGAAGGTGACACTGGGGTGTGTGGGGCTCAGCCTGGCGCATCTGTGCTACGGTGTCCCACCGGGTTCCACCTTGTGCTGCTGCTGAATGTCTACATCAGGGATGTCAAACATGTGGCCCAGGGGCCGGATCAACCCCAACCCCCCCGGAGGGCTTCTATCCAGGCCCGCAGTGGAACTGGCTGTCTTCTGCTTCCTCTTTCAGTTCTGCTGCTGCTGGGGAGCGGTGGCACAGTGGGCATATCCCACTGTCTTAACATCCAAACTGTGTTAGTTCGAGCCCCGCGCTGGTGTGAGCAGCCAGCCTGTTGTCCCCAGCTCATTGTCCACCCAGTGATTCGAAAGCTTCGGTGAGTAGATAAAATGGGAACCACTCCTTAGAGAGGGTGGGCACGCCAATCTCCCTTGTGGGAGGGTGTTAGCTGACGGTCGGGACTTCCTGGTCGAGGTTCGGAAAAGGCGGAAGAACCTCTCGGCTATAAAAATCCCTGCAGTTGATGTTTCCGGCCAGGCGGTGGCAGTGTGGCAATGTGACATACGGGTCCTGAAGCCTGGTTGACTGACTGAGCCAAGCCGGAAACGTTTACACCGTGCAGTGAGAGCGTGTGTAATTAAATGAATATATGTTGTCTTCCCTATCCATTATTATTATTATTATTATTATTATTATTATTGGCTTGCAGCTTACAGATAGATACACACCTGAACAGCACACTCAAGATTGCAACGGCACAGACATTTTGATGCAATCATTCAGAGCCAAAAGGTGTCAGTTATCAGACACTGTTAAAGAAACAAAATATTGCAAGAGTGTTGATGTTTTAAGCATGTTTTTATTTTAAGTAAAAAAAACCCTCTTTTTGTGTTTTTGTCCTTTATGAAGTTTGTATCTCCGCTCCCTGGCGTTACATTTTATGACACACATGGCCCGGCCCGACAAGGAATCATTTATGTCAGAACCGGCCCTCATAACAAATGAGTTCGACACCCCTGGTCTACGTGAAAGCACTGGGAGAAGTCGCCCAGGGGTTTGGAGTGAGGTGCCACCCATATGTTTATGACACCCAGCTCCACTTCTCCTTAATAGCTGGGTGGTCTGCGGAGGTTCTCAACAGGTCCTTGGAGAAGGTAACGGAATGGACGACAAGAGCCAGGAAACTGAGGCTCAGTCTGGACAAGACAGAGGCATCGCTGGTCTGCTTGGGGAGTGCAGAGCCCACCTGTCCTGGACTGGGTTGCACTAGCCCCCCCCCTCCCCGAAGGAACAGGTTCATACCTTGGGGGTGCTGTTGGATGCTGGCTGTTAAGAGTCTCAGGTCTCCCCTGGGGCCCGTGGTGCTTCAAGCTGGTTGGCTGGTGACGACCATTCCTCGGACAGCACACCTGGCCACGGTCATCCATGCTCTGATCTCATCCAGGTGAGACTACTGTCATTCACTCTGTGCTGAGGCTGCCTTGGAAAATGGTCTGGAAGCTTCAACCGGTCCCAAATCCAGCAGCCAGACTACAGCCAGGGGTCGGTTACAGGAATCATGTCACCCCCCCTCCCAGTACTGAAAGGCTTGCACTCGCTGCTTTGGGGCACAATTCAAAATGCTGGCTCTTACCTTAAAGGCCCTAAACCAGGGGTGTCAAACATGCGGCCCGGGGACAGTATCAGGCCCCCGGAGGGCTTCTATCAGGCCCGCAGTGGAACTGGCTCTCTCCTGCTTCTTCTTCCAGTTCTGCTGCTGCTGCTGCTGCGTCATCGTAGGTTTGCAGCTTACAGAGACACACCTGAACAGCCTACTCAAGATTGCAGCAGCACAGACATTTCGATGCAATAATTCAGAGCAAGAGGTGTCAGTTATCAGACACTGTGAAATAAACAAAACATTGCAAGAGTGCTGATGTCTTAAGCATGTTTTTATTTTAAGTTAAAAAAAACAAACCCCAACCTTTGTGCTTGTGTCCTTTATAAAGTTGATGCCTCCGCTACCTGGCCTTACCTTTTATGACACACCCGGCCCGGCCCAGCAAGGTCTCATTTATGTCATAACGCAAATGAGTTCAACACCCCTGCCCTAAACAGCTTGGGCCGGAGCACGTGGGCAGGGCTATTTCCTTCCATACCTTCCAGGCTGCTAGTGAATACCTACCCCTCGTGCCCATCTACCTGCGCGCCCCCCTGCAGTGCTGAGGCAGGTGGCAACTAGAGACGGGGCATTTTCTGTGGTGGCCCCTCATCTCTGGAACACCCTCGCCTGGAGCCTGCTTTACTCTCCGTTAGGCGCCTGGATAAAACACATCTTTTAAATCAGGCTTGAAATTAGGGGCTTTATCTTTCCACATCTTTAATAGTCTGCTTCTGTTTTAGGGATACTTATTTCATTCATTCATTCATTCATTCATTCATTCATTCATTCATTCATTCATTTACATCCTGCCTTCCTCCCCAGCTGAGACCCAAAGCAGCTTACATTACAAGAAGAAGAAGAAGAGGAGGAGGAGGAGGAGATTGGATACCCCATGGCCCTTCACTACCCAAAGGAGTCTCAGAGCGGCTTACAGACTCCTTTCCCTTCCCCACCCCACAACAGACACCCTGCGAGGTTGGTGGGCTGAGAGAGCTCTTGACAGAAACGGCTCTTTTTCAAGGACAGCTCTTGTCAGAACTACGGCTTGCCCAAGGTCATCCAGCAGGTGCAAGTGGAGGCGTGGGGAATCAAACGCAGATTGTCCCAGATTAGAGTCCGCGCACTTAACCACAACACCAAACTAGCTCTCTTTTCTCTTACGTTACTCTTTTCTCCTCCATTGTTATCCTCACAAGAACCCTGTGAGGTAGGTTAGGCTGAGAGAGTATGACTGACCCAAGGCCACTCAGTGAGTTTCCATGGCCCAAGTGGGGATTCGAACCCGGGCCTCCCAGATCGTAGTCCGACACTCTTAACCACGACACCACACTTGCCTGCCCTGGCTTGTTTTTATATTGTGATGCTGGTTCAGGGGAAGAGGTTCTGCTTGGTGTGCGAGAAGTCCCCGGTTCAATCCCTGGCGGCATCTCCAGTTTATAAGGACCAGGCAGGAGGTGAAAGACCTCTCCCTGCCGGAGACCCCGGAGAGCGGCTGCCAGTCTGAGGGGGCAATACTGCCTTTGATGGTCCGGGGGGGGGGGGCTGGTTCAGTAGAAGGAA
>NW_015161962.1:626499-629133 GCF_001447785.1 Gekko japonicus
GTGTAGGGGCAAGCTGTCTTAAGTGGGACTCTGAAGAAATATCCTGAATGAAACAGAAATATCATGAATGATATTTAGAGGTATCTGAAGAAGAGTGCACACACACAAAAAGCTTATACCTTGAATTAAACTTCGTTGAGAGCCAGTTTGGTGTCGTGGTTAGGAGCGCGGACTGTAATCTGGGAGAGCTGGGTTTGAGTCCCTGCTCCTCCACATGCAGCTGCTGGTGTGACCTTGGGTCAGCCACACGTTCTCGCAGAGCTGCTCTCTCAAGAGCAGTCCTCAAAAGAGCTCCCTCAGCCCCGCCTACCTCACAGGGTGTCTGTTGTGGGAAGGGGAAGGAGATTGTAAGCCGCTCTGAGACTCCTTTGGGTAGTGAAGGGCAGAGTATAAATCCAGTCTCTTCTCTTCTTCTGGGTCTTAAAGGGGCCACTGGACGCCAACTCTGTTCTGCTGCTTCAGCCTAGGTGACCCACCTAGAAATATCCTAAATGAAGGAAGGGTCTTCCGCCCACTGAGCAGGCCAGTGTTTCACTTCAGCCACGGCCCACCAGGATGCTGAAAGCCTGGCCAGGTTCCCAGGCTGCAGAGCGGAGAGGCAAGCGGCTCCCTGGCGGCGGGAGGGGCAGCCAGTGTTCCCTCTAAGCTGAGTTAGTGTGAGCTCACAGTTTTTTAGCCTCTAGCTCACATATTTCTGTCTTTGCTCAGGAAGGATGGCTCCAGGAGAGCAAACTAACCTATGCAGTCGCCAAATCACTCGCTCACCACTTTAATGCCAGCGGCTCACAAAGGGGAATTTTTGCTCACAGGGCTCCGCGGCTGAGAGGGAGCCTTGGTGGGCAGCCCAGCCCCTCCCTCCCCACCGCCCCAGCAGCGCCAGAGGTGCCTATGTTGGTGAAAAGCCCCCGCCCCCCCATCCCCGGAGAGTGTGCTGCCTGCCTCTAGGCCCCTCGGGGAGAGGCGAAATGTTTGGCTCAGGAGTCGCTGGAACTCTGTCCTCTGCCCCCATTTCCCCCTTGCCCCCTGCTCCCCCGCAGGACTCCGTTATGTGCCCAGTGGGGCTGGCGGGCCCTCCTGGGAGTTGGCGGGGCACTCCCCACTTGTGACGGATGCCCTTCTCTGCAAGGCCCTGGGAGGCTGCGTGAAATCCAAGCAGAGTTGGTTTTGCAAAGCCCATCTCCCCTTTCCTGTTTTCTGGACGGTGCAGCAAAGTGGGTGAGGCGATTTGTCCCCAAGGGGACGTAGGAGATGTTCAGCCGCAGGCAGTAATGGAGGCTTCCGGGTTTCCACTGCAGTGAAATTCCTCCGGGCTGAAAACCCCTTTAGGCAGCAAAACGCACACGACTCCAGAGGACTTCTGCTTTTGGTTCAAAGCAGCACAGTTGAGCTGCTTCTTGGCGGGGCGTTAACCAGGCCTGCCCCTCCTCTGCCTGGACCCTCCCCAGGTTGCCCCGTTCCTCTTGAACCCAGGACCCCACCCTTGTCCTTCCGTAGCCGCTTGCTGTGGATGTGCAAAGACTTTGGGGTACTCCGGACCAGTCTTCCTGTAATGTATTCAGCCCCAACCAAGCTTCCAAGCTTTCACTAGTAAGTCTCAGTACTTTTCAGTTCCCTCTAAGCTGAGCGAGTGTGAGCTAGCTCACAGTTTTTTAGCCTCTGGCTCACAGAGTCTTGTCTCCGCTCAGGAAGGAGGGCAGCTCCAGAGCAAACTGATTTATGCAGTAGCCGAATCGCTCGCTCACAACTTTAATGCCAGCAGCTCACAAAGTAGAATTTTTGCTTTTCATGAGGTTTGCAGACCCCGTCCAGTGTCGAAAGGGGGGCTTTATGGAGCTGGACAGTCCTGCGGGCGGGGGGGGGGACTGAGAGGGGAGGGAAGTTGAAGCCAGAAGCCCAAGACGTGGCTGCGGCCCTGCCGGCGGTGGTCTTTAAGGCGAGCTATGCTCTGGGAGGCTATTTTTAATGGCTGCTGCAGTGCTGGCTGGACAGCTGCTGTTATTTTCACGGGTGCCAAATGCCAAAGTCCATCCCGGACAGCTTAAGTGAGCTCTGCTGCTATTTCAGCGTTTTCTGCTGAACAGGAGCCTTATTTTTAAACCGCCTGCCTGGGTCCTCCTCCGGCCGTCATCGGCACACAGGGCCACTGGACACGATCCTGGGGCACCGGCCCCCACGTGCGCAAGCCCCCCCGCGGAGCAGGACGGAGCCGTTCTGCGCTCCCCTGGGTTGCGTGGGCCTCAGGCCAGGGCAGGCGAGGGAGGGAGGGAGAGCCGAGAGGGTGGGGACGGAGGAAGGCTCCGGGGCCACGAGCGGAGGGCCCTGCGCTGGGCGTGTGTGTGTGTGGGGGGCTCTCTCGGCCGGGCCCCCGGGGAGACACTTGCGCCGGCCTGGAGGGGGCTCACCCGCCCACCTGCCGCCCTTGAGACGCCAGGGCCCCTCCCCCTGTGGGCTCCACCTGGGCGGGGGGATTCCGCCCCGGTTTGTTTACAGTTCTCCAACCCCCACCAGGCCAAGAGCCCCATCTCGAGGAAAGGCCCCCTGAGAAAGGCCTCCAAAGAGCCCCCCCCCCGACCCAACCCTCCCCTCCCTGTCTGAAAGCCAATGAAAGCCCCCCCCCATCCCAAAGGCCTCCTT
>NW_015161962.1:629244-658698 GCF_001447785.1 Gekko japonicus
CCCCCACACACACAGCCGCTGCTCCCCGAGGCCTGGCCGAGGGGGGGGGTGGGCCAGCAAGGGTCCCCGCAGAGTGGGTGAAACCGGCTCTGCCACGCGCCCCCTCCCCGCAGCGGGGTTAGTGCCTAGGTGGACGGCTACAGGTGAGGCCTACGTGAGTCAGGTGTGCGGGAGTGACCCACCCCGCCCCAGACGCCCCCTCCCCTCCCCACCCCACCCTACAACTAAAGGCTACGAGGGGCGCCCGGGAGGCATCCAGAGGGCTCCGCTGGCGCGGCGGTCTCAGTAGTAGGTCTCCTTCTCCACCCAGCCTGCAAAGGAAGGGAGAAAGGAAGAGGTCAGCAGAGCTTGGGCCAAGCGGGGGGGCACGGGCTGCAGGAGGCCGGCAGACAACCCCCCCTCCCACTTTCAGGGGAGCAGCAAAGGCGGCCCGGCAGGGATGGGGCTTGGGGCTTCGAACTGACCCCCAGAGGATCCTCAGGGTTTGATTCCCCACTCCTCCATGTGCAGCCAGCTGGGTGACCTTGGGTCGGTCACAAGTTCTCTCAGAGCTGATCTCTTAACAGTCCTCGAAAGAGCTCTCTCAGCCCCACCTACCTCACAAGGTGTCTGTTGTGGGAGGGGAAGGGAAAGGAGTTTGTAAGCCACTCTGAGACTCCCTTGGGTAGTGAAGGGCGGGTTATAAATCCAATCTCCTCCTCCTCCATTAAGGTGTAGTGGTTTAGTGCATGGACTCTAATCTGGGAGAACCGGGCTTGATTCCCCATGCCTCAATTTGCAGCTGCTGGATGACCTTGGGCAAGCCGTAGTTCTGATAAGAGCTGTCCTTGATGTGGGGAGGGGAAGGGAAAGGAGTTTGGAAGGTGCTCTGAGACTCTCTTGGGTAGTGAAGGGCCATGGGGTATAAATCCAATCTCCTCTTCTATAACACTGTTGAGTTCATCCTCCAAAGCAGCCATTTTCTCCAAGGTCCTGTTCGAGAGCCAGTTTGGTGCCGTGGTTAAGTGCGCGGACTCTAATCTGGGAGAACTGGGTTTGATTCCCCACTCCTCCTCTTGCAGCTGGCTGGATGACCTTGGGCAAGCCGTAGTTCTGACAAGAGCTGTCCTTGATGTGTGGAGGGGAAGGGAAAGGAGTTTGTAAGCCGCTCTGAGACCCCTCTGGGTAGTGAAGGGCCACGGGGTATCAATCCAATCTCTTCTCTTCTTCTTGTCTTATATGTGCTTTGACACCCTGCCCTGCTGTTCTTGGCTGTTCTGAGCAGCATTTTCACAGAGCTGGTTTGATTTGTTTCTTTCATGGCTTCATCCGGGTGTGTGTGTGTGTGTGTGCGTGCTTCCCAACACGGTGCCCACCGGGCCACAGCTCACACCAGCCAAGGGGCTTTATAAATGTGTAAGCTGTAGCCCTGGGGGGCTTCCGCCCAGCAGGGCTTCCTGTGGGCCAGTCGAGATCTGATTGGCCGCTGGGCAGATTCAAAACAACAACAGCGGCTGCCACCGCAGTACAAGAGTCTTCACGGCATAACTGGAGGCAACTTGTGTGCCAATAAGGAAGTATTTTCAAATGTGGTACTAATTTAAAAAGGTGACCGGTTATGCCCGGCATCTGCCTCAAAAGTGGACCGGCGGCCATCAGCTATGCATCCCTCCCTCCCTCCCTGAGATCTGATGGTTGGTACTGCCTCCTGCAACAGCCATTTTGTGGCTGGCTGGCCATGCCTCGTCTGTGGCGGCACCCACCACCCCGTGTTAGACTCCCAAAGGTGCCCACGGGGTAAAAAACATCGGGGACTCCTGGCTTAACCTGCTGCCTCGGTTTTGTTCTGTTCTCACGAGCTGCACTGAGCGTGTCTGGCGCTAGCATGCCAATTGTGCTACCGTACCTGTGAGACCGCCTCTCCCTCTATGAGCCCCCCCCGAAGGGTTTTACGATCTGCCAATCAACACCTTCTGGTGGTCCCCGGGCCCAGGGACATCCCTCTCGCCTCGACTAGGCCCAGGGCCTTTTCAGCCTGGTGGAATGAGCTCCCCTACGAGATCAGGGCTCTGCGGGACCTTTTCCAGTTCCGCAGGGCCTGCGAGACGGAGCTCTTCCGCCAGCCTTTTAACTAGAGTGACGGACATCCCTCCCTCTTTCCTGGGTCTCCCCGCAGTGGGTCAGAACTGCTTACCAGGGATGGCATCTGTGAGACTTAATTCTAAGGACAACTGCACCAGCTGAAGGATATAGCTGTCATTTATTAGTGCTTTAATTGTATTTCTTACCAATTAATTTGTATTTTGTATATTGTGTTTTTATTAAATCTGATGTAACCCATCCTGAGCCTGCCATGCGGGGAGGGCGGGACGGAAGTCAAATAAAATTAAAAAATAAATAAATAGTCTAAATAAATAAACAGATCAAAAAGCAGACTGTAATTTTTTTTAAAAAAGCTCAACCCCTATTTAAAAGCCTGGGTCAGACGAAAGGCTCTGGTCTCCCACGTCAAGGAGGGGGAGTACGGGGCCAAGAGGGCGGGCGCTCCGCAGGAAGAGAAGCTGCCCCTGCTGGAAAAGCCTCGTCCGGGATCACCACCCCGCCGGCAGCGGCACAGCAGGCAGACCTCCGGAGGAGACGCAGAACGGGCCAGGTCGTCTCTCCCCCGTGGCTTAGTGGAGAGGCCCCTGCTCAGCAGGCAGAAGCTCTCCAGGTCCAGCACGAAGGTCATCGCCGGGGCCAGGGAAGGCCTTTCTGGGCCCAGAGAGGCGTTCCAGTCAGAGGAGGCTGAGCTGGATGCGGGTCCCCTCCCTGGCCCCCCCCCCCCCACACACACACCGGGGATCCAGTCACAACTGCACCACTGGCTTCCTTGCAAGGCGCCCTGCTGAGCAACTCCTCACCTTGGGTCGGGACTCGGGACAAACAGAGTTTGGCCGGGGGGGTGGGGGGGTGGGGGGGCCTAGCCCTCGGGCCGGTGCCTTCCTCCTGGGCTGCTCCTCACTACACCCCTCCCTCCGTGTGCAGCAAAACCCCGTCTCCTTCTTCCCCCCACACTTGCCTCCTCTGCCAACTCAGCTCTCACGAGAAGCCACCTTCCTCCCCCCGCCTTTCTCTTGGGCGATCCGGTCGCTGTAGAGTGATGTTGATGCCCTGGGCCCGTTGCTGCCGTGCAGACTGGGCTGAGTCGGCTCTTGCACATGGGCACCACACACACACACACACACACACACACACACACACACCCCCGTCGTCCTCTTCCTCCTCCCTCCGCGAACAGTCCGTCAGCTCCAAGCCCTTCAGGGCGCCCAGGGCCCCAGCTCCCAACTGCCATCATGGCAGCAGCTTCCGAGAGTGCGAGGGAAGGAAAGTGTGTGTGCGTGTGGGGGGGGGGGGGGGGCTTGTGCCTTTTTTGGGAGGAACCCCCCCGCCTGCAGGTCGGAAAGCTGCCTGGTGACCTCCTCGGGCACCCCCAGAAAGCAGCATGGGAAACCTGGCATAACCCCACCCCCCCACGTGCCAAGGTCACTTCCGGAAGTGACATAAGCATGTGGGGGCAGTGCCCCCCCCCTGCCAAAAACTGTCTAGCTACAGGGCTGGATGGATGGGCATGAGAAAGAGAAGGCGGCTGGACCCATTCTCTCTCCGTGTGTGTATGCCCTGCCTGTGGATCCGCAGACCCACAGGGAAGCTAGCACAACTTAGAAAGAAAAGCACAATAGAAACGTAGGCACGATTTCCCCACAACGAGAAACAGCCCAGCCAAAAGGGGGTGGCAAGAACAGCAGCAGCCCCGCCCCGCCCTGGGAGGGAGACTCACCGCCTGGATAGCGCCGGAGGAGCAGCTTCCGCACCTCGTCGTAGATGAAGATCAGCAGGCTGTAGGGGAAGGCGCAGAACCACCAGGTGACCCTGGAAAAAGGAGGCACGGAAGGCAGAGGGTCAGGAGTGGAGAGGAGAGGAAACGGGGGCCAGGAGGAGGCACTGGCAGCCTGCCCGCAGGGGCAAAACAAGCAGGGCACCTGGGACCCCTCCCCCCCGGGCACAGTGGAGCCAGGGGGCTGTGAGCCAGTGCTCAGGAGGACCTGGGCCAGGTGTCGTGAGGGGATGTGGCACAGAAGGAAACAGTATTCTGTGGGGCTGCAGAGGCCCGGCAAGCGTTGGGCGGCACCAAGAATGGGCCTTATGTGCAGGTCTCACCAGAGGACTTGGGGCACAAAGGCATGATTCCCCGAGGTGTGCAAACTGTGGGGTGACTCTCCATGGAGCCCCTGACCATAAACGCCTAGTTTCTTTACATGAAACTAAGTCCTCAGGGCCAGGTGAATTGCATCCAAAGGTACTAAAGGGTACTAAAGAACTCGCAGGTGTAATTTCTGAGCCTCTGCCCATTATTTTTGAGAATTCTTGGAGAATAGGTGAGGTGGGCAAATGTTGTCCCCAACTTCAAGAAGGGGGAAAAGGAGGATTCGGGTAATTACTGACCTGTAAGCTTGACATCGATATCCGGGAAAGTTTTAGAACAAATCATCAAACAGACCATCCTTGAGCATTTAGAAAGGACGACTGTGATTACTAAGAGCCAGCATGGGTTTCTCAAGAACAAGCCATGTCAGACTAACTTTATCTCTTTTTTGAGAAAGTTACTGCCTTGCTGGATCAGGGGAATGCTGGGGACATAACTTATCTTGATTTCAGTAAGGCTTTTGATAAGGTCCCACATAATATTCTTGTTGACAAGTTGGTAAGATGTGGTTTGGATCCTATTACTGTTAGGTGGATCTGTAACTGGTTGACAGATCACACCCAAAGAGTGCTTGTTACTGGTTCCTCTTGGAGAGGAGTGACAAGTGAAGTGCCTCACAGATCTGTCTTGGGACCTGCTTTGTTCAACATCTTTATCAATGATTTGTATGAAGGAATAGAGGGAGTGCTTATTAAATTTGCAGATGACACTAAACTGGGAGGGGTAGCAAATATGGTAGAAGACAGAGTCAGATTACAGGATGATCTTGACAAGCTGGAAAACTGGGATAAAAAATGAATTTCAATAGGGATAAATGTAAAGTTATTTAGGTAGGAAAAACGAAATGAATAACTATAGGATGGGGGAGACTTGTCTTGGCAGTGCTATGTGTGAAAAGGATCTAGGGGTCTTAGTAGATCATACACTGACAGCAATGCTGATTCTATGAATTTAGGCAGATTATGGGAAAGGAGAGCAAGGAGGGTGGCCCTTCCTTCCATGCCCAGGGAAATGCTGATGGCCACTTTGGGGTCAGGAAGGAATTGTTCTCCAGGCCAGTTTGGCCCCCGGGGATCCTGGCCATAGAGCAGGGGTCACTGGGGGTGTGTGGGGGGAGGCGTTTATGAATCTCCTGCATTGTGCGGGGGGTCAGACTAGATGATCCCGCAGGTCCCTTCCAACTCTGTGATTCTTTGATTCTATGATCTGCCTGCCGCCCAGGCTGCTGGCCTTGTGAACTCCAGGTTGGGAAATTCCTGGAGATTTTGGTTGTGGAGCCTGGGGACCAATGTTCCCTCTAAGCTGTGGAGTCTTGTGAGCAAAAATTCTACTTGGTGAGCTACTAGCATTAAAGCTGTGAGCGAGCAATTTGGGTACTGCATAAATTAGTCTGCTCTGGAGCCCTCCTTCCTGAGCGAAGACAAAAAATGTGTGAGCTGGAGGCTAAAAAACGGTGAGCTACCTCACACTAACTCAGCTTAGAGGGAACACTGCTGGGGAGGGTGGGGTTTGGGGAGGGACCTCTGCAGGGATTCATAATGCCGCCACACGGAGTGTCCACCCTCCAAAGCAGCCGTTTTCGCCAGGGGAGGGGGGGGAGAGTGATGCCTGTCCTCTGGAGAGCGGTGGTAGTTTCAGGAGATCTCCAGGCGCCACCAAGAGGCTGGCGGCGGTAACTGCCCCAACGGCCGAGCCACTTACTTGAGGGGGTACATGCGCAGAGCCACCCCCATGCCCGGGCAGTAGGACAGGAAGGCAGCCAGAGCGGTTTCTTCAAGGAGGCCAAAGATCAGGATTTTGTTCCTGGAGAGGGGAAAGAGCAGGAGGGTCACCAGCGGGGGGGGGGAAAGAGGCCAAAAGAGCACCACCCCAGCCCGGTGCTCCGACCCCCACCGCCCACTCTAGCCCAGTGAGATCCGGGGAAGCTGGAACGGCCTTCCCTTGCACTGGCATCAGAGGCATCCCCCCCCCCCCGAGGACTGGCTCTCTTCTCTGGGCCGTGCAGCAGCACAGTAAGGAGCCACCCTGAGCCCCTCCCTCCCCATCCACGGCCTCATCGCCCTTCCCTCCGGCCCTGTGGCCAGTATCCTTGAGGGGCTCTGGGAACCAGAAAGACACCCAGGATGCTGCAGGGGTGGCACCGAGTGCGAGGAACGGGGAGGCCCAAGCTGCATTCCGGACACCCGGTCCCGTCCCCCCAGCTGCCTTCCCCAAAGGCCACCCCCACACACCCCTGGCTCACTTCATGCCCTGCTGGAAGACGGAGTTCCGCCGGGTCTTGCAGATGATGAGATCGGCCCACTGCACCACCACGATGCTGGCAAAGAAGGCCGTGTGGCAGGTGAACTCCACCACCTTGCGCTGCTCGTAAGTCTGTGAAATTGGGGGGGGGGAGGGCAGAGGAGGCACCGTGGTTGGGCATGGGTGGACAAGAAGTGGCCCTCCCGCACAGGGGTCACTTCGTAGAACAAGAGGTGCAGGAGCTCATTAGCATAACTCATTTGCATATGCCACACACCCGACATCACCGGAAGTGTGTCAGAAGGCAACGCCCACCGCTCAGGCTCCACTGGACTCTTTTGGATTGCTAGCTATTGGGGGGGGGGGACGTGCAGATCTGCCCTCACAGAGGAGGGAGAGCTTGTACCTGAATAAGACTTGGTCTTAAAGGTGCCACTGGACTGTCTTGGATTGTTAGCTATTGGGGGGGGGGGGGAAGTGAGATACCTCGCGCACCTTAAAGGTGCCACTGGACTGTTTTGGATTGCTAGCTATTGGGGGGGTGGGGGAACGTGCAGATCTGCCCTGGCAGAGGAGGGAGAGCTTGTACCTGAATAAGACTTGGTCTTAAAGGTGCCACTGGACTGTTTTGGACCGGGGGGCCAGGGGGGGGCTCTGCAACTTACCTGGTTGCTTCTTGCTCTGACTGAGGGCTGCGGGAAGCAGGGGGTGGGGCTTGTTGCATGTGCCCACCCCCTGAGCTCTTTACTGCCGGAGCTCTGCTCCTGTGCGCTCCTGCAGCAAATGACCCCTGCTTCCCGCATCAGGCCAGTCCAGCCGGCCCTTGGGGGCTCTCATAGGTCAGCCAGGAAGGATCTAGCACGTGGTGCTCCCCGAGGCATGCTGTGTATGGACGCGGAGGAGGCCCCGTTAAGGCTCAGGGCTCTCACAGCCGTCAGCCGGCGCATCCCCCACTCACCCACTCCTGGCCGTAGGTGTCCTCCAGGTCATTCTTGGAACGGTCGTCCCAGTCCAGGCGGATGCCCAGCAGAGTGGCTGGAAGGAAGCCGTTTTCCGCCAGGATCACAAAGTAAGTGAAGAAGCCACCCAAGGCCTGGATCATGCCTGGGGAAAGGGGGCCAAGGTGAGGTCTCCGGCCGGTCTGAACGGCTCCTGCCCTTCTCTGGGTGAGGCGCCAACGTCTCCTTAGGTCAACTCCAAAAGTATTTCATACAAAGTCAAGAGCTCCAAGCCAGAGTTACAATAGAGCACATAAAGTTCCCAAACTCTCAAAATGCAGCAACCATGAACTACAAACCAAGGCTACAGTGTAACACTACTACTTCCGAAGTTCTCCATATGATGAAATTATATAACAGATCAACAGTTGGAAGTTATGCAGCGACATGTACCCTCGGCATGTAAACATGTTTCCGTCCTCTTTTTCAAGGCTGCATCTCCCTTTCGTTGTGGAGGAGGAGGAGGAGAATGGATTGAATCAACCCAGTTTTCCCAGGTTAGAGTCCGCACGCTTAACCACCACACCAAACTGGCCACCGATATGCTGCACCGATATGCTGCACCGAAGCAGCTGATAGCTGGGAGGCTACTAGTTGAAAAAGATTTCCTAGAGCATGGGGGTCAAACATGGGGCCCAGGGGCCCCTTCAGGCCCTAGCTGTCTTCTGCTTCTTCTTCCAGTTCTGCTGCTGCTGCATCATCGTAGGTTTGCAGCTTACAGAGACACACCTGAACAGCATACTCAAGAACAGCATACTCGGTCCGATGCTTTTTAACTTGTTCATTAATGATTTGGAGTTGGGAGTAAGCAGTGAAGTGGCTAAATTTGCGGATGATACGAAGTTGTTTAGGGTGGTGAAAACCAGGGAGGATTGTGAGGCACTCCAAAGGGATCTGTCAAGGATGGGCGAGTGGGCATTAACGTGGCAAATGGGGTTCAGTGTGGCCAAGTGCAAGGTGATGCACACTGGAGCCAAAAATCCTAAATATAAATACACGTTGATGGGCTCTGAACTGGCAGAGACTGACCAAGAGAGAGATCTTGGAGTCGTAGTGGATAACTCACTGAAAATGTCGAGACAGTGTGCGACTGCAATAAAAAAGGCCAATGCTATGCTGGGGATTATTAGGAAGGGTATTGAAAACAGATCAGCCAATATCATAATGCCCCTATATAAATCAATGGTGCGATCTCATTTGGAATACTGTGTGCAGTTCCGGTCACCACACCTTAAAAAGGATATTATAGCTTTGGAAAAAGTGCAGAAAAGGGCAACTCGAATGATCAAAGGGTTGGACCACTTTCCCTATGAGGAAAGGTTAAAGAGCTTGGGGCTCTTTAGCTTGGAGAAACAACGGCTGAAGGGTGACATGATCGAGGTTTATATGATTATGTGTGGGATAGAGCAGGTAGAGAAAGAGCTCCTTTTCTCCCTTTCTCACAAGACAAGAACTCCTTGTGGGCACTCCATGAAACTGCCGAGCGGTCGGGTTAGAACGGATAAAAGGAAGTCCTTCTTCACCCACAGAGTGATTAACAGATGGAATTCACTGCCACAGGAGGTGGCAGCAGCTACAAGCAGGGACAACTTCAAGAGGGAATTAGATAAGCACAAGAAGTGGGACCCGCAATACTTGGGGGGGGGTATTCCCCACAGCTCCCGGGTGGCTCACCTGCTGAAGCAGCAGGAGCTCCGCACAGAGGAGGATGTGGTAGCAGCTAAAGGTGAGTCCAGCAGGCGGTCCGTTGGGCTCGCCTGGATCCCCCCCCACTCAATGACAACAACAACGGCTGCGGCTGAGTCTAGCCACCGGCCCTCCAAGGTTTCTCCCCCCCAGTCACCGCGGCCGCGAGCATCAAAGGCGGTGAGCCCTGTGCGGCTCTTCTCCCTTCTTCCCCGCTGCCTCCGCCAGCAGCAACGGTGGCAAGCCCTGCGCGGCTCCTAGCCACTGGGCCGGCCAGGGTCCCCCCCCCAGCAATGGCCGCGGCTCCCAGCCACCGGCTGCCAAGGCTTCTCTTCCCGCGCCGCCAGCAGCCACCATTCCTATTGGTAAGTGCTTTCTCTGTGCATGCGCAGGGAAGGCTCTTTTACTTCTGGGGGGATTTAAATATCCCCTGTATACTTTTTTCAACTTTTCAGATTTTTCTGCACATCTGGGGATTTTCCCAAATGTGCAGGAAAATCTCTTTGCCCCCTAGGTGCCCCCGATGTGCGGATTTAGATATCTGCATGCAGGGGGCGCCTTGGCTACTAGATATATAGATATGGAGCAGAGGTCCATCAGTGGCTATTAGCCACAAGGTATAGATAGGGACTCTGGGGCAAGTGATGCTCTGTCTTCTTGGTGCTTGGGGGGGGCAACAGTGGGAGGGCTTCTGGTGTCCTGGCCCCACTGCTGGACCTCCTAAGGACACCTGGTATTTTGGGGCACTGTGTGACAGAGTGTTGGGCTGGATGGGCCATTGGCCTGATCCAACATTGGCTTCTCTCTTATGTTCTTAAGGGAATTAGATAAGCAAATGGAGCAGAGGCCCATCAGTGGCTATTAGCCACAAGGTATAGATAGGAACTCTCAGGTTGGGGCAAGGCTGTCATCTTGGTGCTTGGGGGTGGGGGGCAGCAGTGGGAGGGGCTTCTAGTGTCCTGGCCCCACTGCTGGACCTCCTGATGGCACCTGGTATTTTTGACCACTGTGTGATAGAGTATTGGACTGGATGGGCCATTGGCCTGATCCAACATTGGCGTCTCTTATGTTCTTAGGTTCTTATTGCAACGGCACAGACATTTTGATGTAATAATTCAGAGCAAGAGGTGTCAGTTATCAGACACTGTTAAATAAAAAAAATATTGCAAGACTGCTGATGTTTTAAGCATGTTTTTATTTTAAGTTTAAAAAAACCCCTTTGTGTCTGTGTCCTTTATAAAGTTTATATCTCTGCTACCTGGCGTTGCATTTTATGACACACAAGGCACGGCTCAACAAGGTCTCATTTATGTCAGATCTGGCCCTCATAAGAAATGAGTTTGACACTCCTGTCCTAGAGCATTGGTTCCGACTTGAATTTTGATCTCCACGACAGAAGGAAGACGGGCTTTGAAAAAGAGGATAGAAACATGTTTACATGCCCAGGATACACGTCACCGCATAACTTCCAATTGTTGATCTGTTCTATAAATTTGTCATATCGGAACTAGTAGTGTTACATGGCAACCTTGATTTATAGCTCATGAATGTTGCATTTTGAGAGTTTGGGAACTCTGGCTTGGAGCTTCTGACTTTGTCTTAAAAACTTTTGGGATTGGTACAAGAAAACTTTGATAACGGAATATATGTCAAGAATATGCACTCGTTTGGTATTTCAAAATATTTAAGTATATTGATATGAGGCTTGTTCATTTGCAGTGTTCGTTTGTTTTTGATAATTGGCACACTGTGTTTCCCACTTGTTTCATCTACTTTTCTGGACCAGGGCAGAATCGTCACGGGCCGGCTGGCACTCTACGCTGCCAGCATGGCATTGCAGTCAGGTGGGAGGCAGCCGGGGGCAGGAGGCGTGGTGGCAGGGCAGACTCCCCTGCGCCACCCCCCACCCACCAGGATGGATTTGGACCTGGGCCTCATTCTCCCCCTCAGCAGCAACCTTTGGGGCCCAGCAGAGGAGCTTGTGGCTGGCCTTCCTTGCTCAAGGGAGCTGGAGTCCCAGGGGAGGCACACAGACTTGGAGAGGAGAAACCTCTGCAGCCCCAGGCAGTTCATAGAATCACAGAATGTTAGAGTTGGAACTGGGACCTTGCAGGTCATCTAGTCCAATCCCCTGCCCTCTGCAGGAGCACAGCCGAAAGACAGCCCTACCTTACCATACTCGAAAGAGGGTTGTCCAGCCTCCGCTTGAAAACGTCCAGCGAAGGAGCACCCACCACCTCCTGAGGCAGACTGTTCCACTGCTCAACCACCCTTACAGTTAGGAAGTTTCTCCTGATATTTAGCCAGTAACGACTCCCTTGTAATTTCCACCCATTAGATCTAGTCTTGCAATTCGGAGCAAGAGAGAATAGATCTGCTCCATCTTCTCCATGACAGCCCTTCAGATACTTGAAGACTGCAATCGTGTCCCCTCTAAGCCTTCTCTTTCCCAGGCTAAACAGACCCAACTCTTTCAGCCTTTCCTCATAAGACTTGGATTCCAACCGTCTCACCATCCTGGTTGCCCTCTTCTGGACACGCTCGAGCTTGTCAACATCCTTCCTAAAATGTGGTGAGGCCTGACCATAGCAGAATAGAGCGGAACTACCACCTCCCGTGACCTGGACACAATCCTTCTGTTAATGCATCGCAAGATTGCATTCGCTTTCTTCGCAGCCACATCGCACTGCAGGCTCATGTTTAGCTTGTGATCAACCAGAACACCCAGATCCCTTTCACAGGTGCTGCTGGGGAGGGAGGGGCCAGGCTCACTCACCAATCTGACCGTACGCCATGCTGATGAGGCGCTCATTCACCAGTTTGTCCGTCTTGGAGTTCCGGGGCTGCCTCTTCATGATGTCACTCTCTGCAGCCTCATAGGCCAGGGAAATAGCCGGGACCTGAAAAGCAACCAACGATGGATTGCTCCGAGGTTGTGTCCAATGCTCCCTCTAAGCTGTGGCGACTTGTGAGCGAAAATCCTACTTTGTGAGCTCCTGGCTCTAAAGTTGTGAGCGAGCGATTTGGCTGCTGCATTAAATCAGTTTGCTCTGGAGCCGTCCTTCCTGGGCTACGACAAAAATCTGTGAGTTGGAGGCTAAAAACCTGTGAGCCAGCTCACACTGACTCAGCTTAGAGGGAACACTGGTTGTGTCTCCACATCAGAGGTGTTTCTGTACATCAGGGGTCCCTAACCTTTTAAAAACGGTGGGTACCTCTGTGTTTCTGACACAACACGGTCAGCACAGCCCCAAAATGGCTGCTGTAGGAGGCGGAGCCAGCCACAAAATCGCTGCCACTGCTTACCTTCAGTCACACAGTTAAGACCCTCATGCGGGGGGGTGGGGGGGCATTTGCCGCCAAAGCCACAGTTTAAGAAATCTTCACAGCCAATCGCAGCCAATCAGATCTCCAGTGGTCGATCAGAAGCCTTACTGGGCAGAAGCCCCCGGCCCGGCCCACACCCTGTTGGGGACGCCTGCTAAGCACTTATAGGGAGAAGCTCACGTCCACACTGGAGAAGGCCACGGTAGGATTTTTGGGGAAGACGTCTGAGCCAGATCAGGGCCCCAGTCCAGGCCCCGCGGCGACACTCACCATGTCCGTGCCGAGGTCAATGCACAGGATGGTGACGGTGCCCAGCGGCAGCGGAATATTGATTATGATAAAGAGGAGGAAGGGGGTGATCTCTGGAATGTTGCTGGTCAGGGTGTAGGCGATGGACTTCTTCAGGTTGTCAAAGATCAGGCGGCCTGCCGGACACAGGGGACGTGAGGAGGCCCAGTGTGGGGGGGAGCCCCCTCTCTCCCTCGGGCCCTCCCCTTTAGGGGGAGGTGGGCCCCTCACCTTCCTCCACGCCCGTCACGATGGAGGCGAAGTTGTCATCCAGGAGGATCATGTCCGCGGCCTGCTTGGAGACGTCGGAGCCGGAGATGCCCATGGCGATGCCGATGTCTGCCTTCTTCAGGGCGGGGGAGTCATTCACGCCGTCTCCGGTCACAGCCACAATGGCTCCCTACGCGGCAGGGGAAATGTTGGGGCTGGGGGGGGGGGGGGGAGTGGGGGGGGGGTGGGGGGGGGGGGGTCAGCCAGGCTGCCCTGGTGCTGGGAGCGGGGAGTGGAATGCTGTGTCGGGTGCACTTTGGTTCCCTGAGACTTGCTCCCATACTAGGTTGCGTGAGACCCACTAGATGGCTGAGGGCTTCAGGAACAACCCCCCCCCCAAACCTGCTTGAGCCGAGGCCTTCGCAGGACAGCAGAAGTGCTCCTCGGGCCCAGGACACATAGCCCTGTGGCTCTCCCGGGGGGTGGGGGGAGACTGCCCAACTGGATACACCTGAGACTTATTCCATCACCAATAGATCTGTTTGCCCCCCTTGTGTCTCCAGAGGAACTACCTGAACTGCGTGTCCAAACAAACCAGGCTGCTGGCAGGGGATTCTGCGGGGTCAGCTGGAGAGGTTGGCCCTCCAGCCCTGGATGGACTCTGTCAGGAGGGGGCCTGGGGATGCTGTGAAAGGCCCTCCTGCCCCCCAGGCCCCGAATCAGGCTGTCCTCCTCCCTCGCCTGTCTTCAGGCAGACTGACGTGGCCTCCAGGTTGAGGGCCCTGCTGCAAGCCAAGCCGCCTCTCACCTGACGCTGGCAGCCCTCCACAATGATGAGCTTCTGCTGGGGGGAGGTGCGGGCGAAGACGATCTCCGTGTGGTTCTTGAGGAGCTCGTCCAGCTGCTCGGAACTCATGTCCTTGAGGTCGGAGCCATGGACCACGCAGGCCTTGGCTTCCCTGGAAGGATGGACCGAGGCAAGGGGGGGCAGGTCATGCCGGGGCCATGCGAGAGGTGTGCGCGGTTGCGTGGGGAGGACCCCCCGGTCGGCTAAAGGGCTGGCCTACCTGGGGTTGACCTGGCTGACAGGGATGTTGAGGCGGGCTGCAATGTCCTCCACGGTTTCATTCCCTTCTGAGATGATGCCCACGCCCTTGGCGATGGCCTTGGCCGTGATCGGGTGGTCACCTGTCACCATGATCACCTGCGGGAAAGAAGAAGAAAAGATTGGATTTATATCCCATGGCCCTTCACTCCCCACAGGAGTCTCAGAGCGTCCTACAAACTCCTTCCCCTCCCCACAACAGACACCCCGTGAGGTAGGTGGGGCTGAGAGAGTTCTGACAGAAACGGCTTTTTTCAAGAACAGCTCTGACAGGACTGTGGCTTGCCCAAGGTCATCCAGCAGCTGCAAGTGGAGGAGTGGGGAATCAAACCTGGTTCTCCCAGATTAAGAGTCCGTGCACTTCACCACTACACCAAAGAGGCCGAGGCAGCGGTGGTCAGAGCGAGGTGTAGCCCCAACGCCAGCAGAGGCCAGTGGACAGGAAGGAGGCTGGATCCCCGAGACTGAGTCAGTCCCAGGAGCATCTGTGCAGGATAGACCCGGACACCCACGGGGTACTCCTTCAATCAAGGACTGCACACTTAGGGACTTTCCCGTCCCACCGTTGCCACCATTACAACATACACGTGGGCAACACAACTGTACAGCCGCTGCATCCACTAGGAAGGTCAACTGCACACTGGGAGGCTTCTGCTGTTTTTCCAGATGCCCCCCCCCCCCCCGCTCCCCCCCCCCCCGTTCTCCTCCCAGCCGCACTTCCTGGCAGTTTTTGAGCCCTCCTGGCTAGCAAGGGTGGGGGTCAAACTAAGGGGCACGGGAGGACTTACATTCCCGTCCCCCCAAGCCAGGCTGCCCTTTTCGCATCACAAAGAGGGCCGAGGGTCTGTTGGGCACCTTCCCCTTCCCCTGCCACGTGCCATTGTGTCCTTGCTTGGCTTGGACCCACGTGGCTCTTAAGCCGGTGGGCCTGAGAGGCACGGCCGGCTACATCACGTGCCCCCTGCCTCTGCATCCTCCCTCTGGCTTGAGATAAAGGAGGCACCAGCCCTGCTTGGTCCCTTACTCTGAGCCCCCCGCAGTGGTCCAGATGGGGAGCTTGCCCACCCTCCGCCCCACAGGAGCCTAAGTAGCGGGGGGGGCTCCCCTCCCTTTCCCCTCTGGACAGCTGGCACAGGGGGATTAAGGGCACAGAGGGATAACTGGGGACACCAGCTTCGCCTTAAGAGGACAAAAGGTTGAAGCCGAAGGCAGCGAGGGGCAGAGACACGGGGGAGGCCCTCTGGGCAGGGAGTGGCTTTCCTGTTCCAGCAGGAAAGAAGGACTCTGCCTGGGACCAGCATGGCTGCCGCCGACGCCCTCCTCCTCCTCCCCCTAGGGGATTGAGCAGTACCTTGATGCCGGCGCTCCGGCATTTCCCCACGGCGTCTGGCACTGCGGCCCGAGGCGGGTCGATCATGGACATGAGTCCCACAAAGCAGAGTTTCGTGATGGGAAAGTTGATCTCGTCGGCATCGAACTTGAAACCACGAGGGAACTTTTTTTCGGGGAGGTAGACATGGCAGAATCCTAGGGTGGGTGGAAGGGCAAGGCTCTGTGGGGGAAAGCACTGTGGGGGCCGGCAGGGCCCGCCAAGGCCCCCTTCCCTCACAGAGACGACTCCCACTGTGGCTCACACACACAGGCGTAGACTGGGGGGGCTCGGGGGCTGAAGCCCTCCCGAAATTTTCCTGGGGGGACTGATCCTCCCCCGGGGCAACCAATGCCAGCCAGCGTTCCCATTGAGAACTGCTCCCCCAGCCATGGCACCGTGCAGCCCAAAGAACAAGGCACGCCAAAGGGCCTGGCCCACTCACCCCTCATCTCAGCCTGGGCAGGGGCGGCCTGGCTGACTTTCTCCCCCCCCCCCACCGCCCTGCTCCCGCTCGTCCCCACCTCCTCCTCAGGGTCAAGGGAGGCAGAAAGGACCCGTGGCGAACTTGGCGGGCGGCTTGGTGGAGCACGTGCAAGAGCTGCAGGATAGTGAAGGAGCACCCGCCACCTCCCGAGGCAGTCTGTTCCACTGCAACCCCTCTTACTGTTAGGAAGTTTCTCCGGATATTTAGCTGCTAACGACTCCCTTGTCATTTCCACCCATTGGAACTAGTCTTGCAATCCGGAGCAAGAGAGAATAGATCCGCTCCATCTTCTACATGGCAGCCCTTCAGATACTTGAAGACTGCAGTCATGTCCCCTCTAAGCCTTCTCTTTCCCAGGCTAAACAGACCCAACTACTTCAGCCTTTCCTCGTAAGACTTGGATCCCAACCCTCTCACCATCCTTGTTGCCCTCTTCTGGACACGCTCGAGCTTGTCAACATCCTTCCTCAAATGTGGTGCCCCAAACTGGACACGGGACTCCAGGTGGGGCCTGACCATAGAAGGATAGAGCGGAACGACCACCTTCCGTGATCTGGACACGAGGCTTCTGTTAATGCATCGCAAGACTGCATTCGCTTTCTTTGCAGCCACATCGCACTGCAGGCTCCTGTTGGGCTTGTCATCCACCAGAACACCCAGGTCCCTTTCACGTGTGCTGCTGGATTAGACCCCTCGCCACCCATCGCTCTGGAACGCCAAACTGTGCTGGCTCCTTGGTGGAAGGAGGGCCTGTCCTTCGGCCCCTGC
This sequence comes from Gekko japonicus, assembly GCF_001447785.1. Lineage (NCBI taxonomy): Eukaryota > Metazoa > Chordata > Lepidosauria > Squamata > Gekkonidae > Gekko > Gekko japonicus. Next base: position 645,949 of record NW_015161962.1, read on the forward strand.
CTCCTGCCCCCCCTGACCGTCCCTGGCTGGCTCTGGGCACCCCTTCCGCCCAGTGCCCCCCCCCCGGCTTGCCCCCGGCCTCCTCACCTAGCACCCTCTCGCCCAGCCCACCCAGCTCGAGGTAGGCGTTCTGGAAGGCGTCCCGCAACTCATCATCGAGGGGCTTCTCCTGCCCTTGCAGCAGGATGGTGGAGCAGCAGTCCAGGATCCTCTCGGGAGCCCCCTTCATCACCAGGATGTGGCCTTTGGGCCGGTCTTCCGCTTCGTGGATGGACAGCTGCAGCACATGAGAGAGAACTGAGCGGGACTCCGCCAGGGAAGAAGGGGCGGGGCCCCCCCACTGAGGTTGAAACCCTGGGGGGCTCTTTGGCCTGGAGAAACGATGGCTGAGGGGTGACACGATCCAAAGCTGACAAGATGATGCGTGGGATAGCGGAGGTGGAGAAAGAGGTACTTTTCTCCCTTTCTTACAATAGAAGAACTCGTGGGCACTCCATGAAACTGCTGAGCAGTCGGGTTAAAATGGATAAAAGGAAGTCCTTCTTCACCCAAAGAGTGATGAACACATGGAATTCACTGCCACAGGAGGTGGTGGCGGCTTCAAGAGGGATTTGGATAAGCATATGGAGCAGAGGTGCATCAGTGGCTATTAGCCAGAAGGTATAGGTAGGAACTCGCCGTCTGGGGCAAGTGATGCTCTGTATTCTTGGTGCTTGGGGGGAGGCCAAGAGTGGGAGGGCTTCTAGTGTCCTGGCCCCACTGCTGGACCTCCTGATGGCCCCTGGTATTTCTGGCCACTGTGTGACCCAGAGTGTTGGACTGGATGGGCCTTTGGCCTGATCCAACATTGGCGTCTCTTATGTTCTTATATTCTTAAGAGGGAATTGGATCAACATATGGAGCAGAGGTCCATCAGTGGCTATAGGTAGGAACTCTCAGTCTGGGGCAAGGGATGCTCTGTATTCCTGGTTGCTTGGGGGTGGGGGGACAACATTGGGGGGGGGCTCCTAGTGTCCTGGCCCCACTGCTGGGCCTCCTGATGGGACCTGGTATTTCTGGCCACTGTGTGACACAGAGTGTTGGACCGGATGGACCACTGGCCTGATCCGACACTGGCTTCTCTTAGGTTCTTATGTTCTACCTGCTCCTGGGATGGGGGGGGGGGATCCCATGGGGACACCCAAAGATCCCACTGGGAGATGAACAGTGGGCACAGCAGTTCTGTGGAGGGACCCTGGCTGGGCAGAAGAGCCGTCCGCTTGGTACGCAGAAAGTCACAGGGACATGTGAAGCTGCCTGCTACTGAATCAGACCCCCACCTCACCCCAGTCCGTCAAGGCAGAACAGGATGGGTAGAGCCCTGTGAGTTTGTCTGTAGCAGCAGAAAAAAAACATGAATCCAGGAGCACCTGAGAGACTAACAAAATTCGCAGCAGGGGAGGAGCTTTCCTGAGTCAGGAAACTTACAAGAGCTCCTCCCCTGCCACAAATTTTGTTAGTCTTGAAGTTGGCTCCTGGACTCTCTTTGGTGTCGTGGTTAGAGTGTGGACTCTAATTTGTAAGAACCAGGTTTGATTCCCCCACTCCTCCCCTTGCAGCTGCTGGATGACCTTGGGCAAGCCACAGTTCTGACAAGAGCTGTTCTTGAAAAAGAGCCAGTTTCATGCCGTGGTTAAGTGCGCGGACTCTAATCTGGGAGAACCGGATTTGATTCCCCACTCCTCCACTTCCACCTGGCTGGATGACCTTGGGCAAGCCCTAGTTCTGACAAGAGCTGTTCTTGAAAAAGAGCCATTTCTAGTCTGAAATTTTTAGAGAGGATAAGTGGAATTAGCACTCTTTGACAGTCTGCATGGTTTTAATTGGTTGAAGGGATAATGATCTACTGAAACTGGAACTTTTAAGCTGTTGAGAACTGTTTATCTATTATGTGTTTCTACACCTGACTTACATTGTTATTTGATACCCAATTGATTTATGAATATAACCTGAAGCAAAGTACCTCCAACTTTTGCATTGTACTGACTGACTAATGAAAGCTATAAAACATGGACTTTTAATTTGAAATATTTTATTTTCTGTACATGTGATGTCCTAATTGAAGAAGGATGAAAAGATATGGGCAGTCTGAATTTTTAGAGAGGAATTGCAGGGGAAATATAATTAAAAGGTTACTTATCTAGAGAGAAGACCAGATGTTTCAGGACAAGGTGTAAACTATATGGCTTTGTCAGTGTGAGAGCTGGATTGTAGGGAACATATAACATATTTTTTAGAGGGTCTGAAATTCTGCTAGTTAATGGGATTTTGAAAACTAACAGTGTTAAAAATGTGAAAGAATATTTAAAGGGAACAGATTGTTAATTTAGAAGAAATATATGCTTTCTTTAGCATAGTTAAACGGATAAGTTATGACTGTTTCTTTTCTGTTGTTTTTATATTGACATAAAATAGAATAATAATAGTACAGTACTGATAAAATGAAATATAGCAGATAGAATATTGATGAATTGGTTTTACAAAGGGAATAGATACTTGGTTTAATAGTGTATGTTACTGAATACAAAATAAAACAAGGGGGGGAAATGGGAAGCTGTATGCAAATATGATGATGTGAGCGAGATATTCGGCTTGCTATTTTAAAATGTATGGCTCTCTTCTATGTAAATTGTTAAAAAATAATAATAAACTTTGCCCAATTTGGGTAAGTCAAAAAGAAAAGAAAAGAAAAAGATCAATTTCTCTCAAGAGCTCTCTCAGCCCCACCTACCTCACAGGGTGTCCGTTGTGGGGAGGGGAGGGGAAGGGAAAGGAGTTTGCAAGCCGCTCTGAGACTCCTTTGGGTAGTGAAGGGCCATGGGGTATAAACCCAATCCTCCTCCTCCTCTTCCTCTTCTGCTACAGACTGACATGACCACCAGTGACTCACCAAAGCTCCTCCCTGCCACAAATTTTGTGGAGTCTTTCAGGTGCTCCTGGAGTCTGACTCTTTTCTATTGGTCCATCAAGGTCAGTATTGTTTACTCAGACTGGCAGCCGCTCTCCAGGGTCTCAGCCAGAGGTCCTTTGTGTCCTCTACCATCTGACCCTTTCACCGGGAGGAGGTGCTGGGGACTGGAACCTGGGACCTTTTGTACACCTAGCAGAGGCTCTTCCAGTAAGGCACAGCCCTGAGCCACAGTCCCCAGATCAATCCAGGTAGAGTGGTCAGGTGTCTGATGCAGGAGAAGGCAGCTTCACAGGTGACTCGTTTCCATGGAAAACCGTCAGCCACTCAGATTTTTCCTTTCTTGGCCAGAGTTCCACCTTGGAAGCGGAAAGGTGTCCTGAAACTGAAGCCGGAGGGGGTGATTCTAGGCCAGTCCCCACAGCGGCCGCGGCCTGTCGCCTGGGCAGTGCTGCCCCCCAGTGGTGCCTCCCAGCCATTGCACACGAGGAGTTCAGCCAGGAGAAACGGCACATGGCCGGGGGCCCTTGATTAAAAACAGGAGACACGAAGCGAAGTTTGTTTCTTGCAACCCTCAGAAATAATTAGTAACTTATTAATTTACTTTCTTTTTTCCTGATATTGAGTTGCCACATAGGTTACAAATGCTAAAATCTATCCTGAAGTCATTAGTTGCTGTAGATTTTCCGGGCGGTGTGGCCGTGGTCTTGGCATTGTAGGACCTGACGTTTCGCCAGCAGCTGTGACTGGCATCCTCAGAGGTATAACACAGAAAGACGGAGGACTCTCTGTGTCAAGGTGAGAAGAAAAATGGTAAGCAGGTGGTTTATATCTACTCCAGAAGGTGGGGTAGGGCTGAGTCATTGTCTGTAGGAGTTAGATTCAGCCCTACCCCACCTTCTGGAGTAGATATAAACCACCTGCCTACCATTTTTCTTCTCACCTTGACCCAGAGAGTCCTCCGTCTCTCCGTGTTATACCTTTGAGGAGGATGCCAGTCACAGCTACTGGCGAAACGTCAGGTCCTACAATGCCAAGACCACGTCCAGACAGCCCGGAAAATCTACAGCAACTAATGAAATCCAGCCGTGAAAGCCTTCGACAACATATCCTGAAGTCCATGAAAAAAACCCAAAAGTGTACTTGGTGCTTGGGGGGGGGGGCAATAGTGGGAGGGGCTTTCTAGTGTTCTGGCCCCACTGGTGGACCTCCTGATGGCCCCTGGTATTTCTAGCCCCTGTGTGACCCAGAGTGTTGGACTGGAGGGGCCATTGGCCTGATCCAACATTGGCTTCTCTCTTATGTTCTTATAGATGGAACACTCTGTCTGGGGCAGGTGATGCTCTGTATTCTTGGTGCTTGGGGGGGGGGCAACAGTGGGAGGGCTTCTAATGTCCTGGCCCCACTGCTGGACCTCCTGAGGGCCCCTGGTATTTCTGGCCCCTGTGTGACCCAGAGTGTTGGACTGGAGGGGCCATTGGCCTGACCCAACATGGGTTTCTCTTATGTTCTTAACAGTGGGAGGGGCTTCTGGTGTCCTGGCCCCACTGCTGGGCCTCCTCCTGATGGCCCCTGGCGTTTTTGGCCACTGTGTGACACAGAGTGCTAGACTGGATGGGCCACTGGCCTGATCCGGCATGGCTTCTCATATGTTCTTAAGATGCTCTGTACGGGAATCTTAAGTTTCGTTTCTTCCCTGCTCTTCTTATCTATGTAGACTCAGCCGGTGACCTTGGTACCTTGTTACAGCTTTCCCCTGAGAACGTAGACCCGTTAGGTTAGGCGGGCTTTTGCTTGTTCCCCGACTGGACCCGGGCCATCGAGGGACCCCTCTGAATGAGGTATAACTCCACACTGAGCGCGCTTTCCAGTAGTTCTAACACAGAATGTATGCCCAGAGGACCTGCCTTTACTGTCCTCAATAAACTTTACTCTTCTGAATGAAATTTGTTGGGAACTGATTGCTGCGGGGATCTGACACCGTGGAGTTTGGCTTCCCAGGAATCCGGGTTTCCTTTTTGTTTTTTAAAAAATGGGCGGGGGAGGGGGAGAGATCAAGTTTCTAGCTCTCACAGCTTATTTATTTATTTACTTGACATCTTTTTCTCCCAGTGGAGACCGGAAGCCGCTTATGTCATTCTCCTGTCCTTTGTTTTATCCTCACGACAACTCTGTGAGGTAGGTCTGGCTGGGAGGCTGTGTGACTGGCCCAAGGTCACCCAGCAAGCTGCCACGGCAGAGGGGGGATTCGAACCTGGTCCTCCAAGATCCCGGCCCCCACGCTCTAACCACTCCACCATGGTGGTTCTCCAGAGCTGCAAGGTGAGTCCTCCTGATTCTTATATAATCTTATGTATCTATGTTTTAATTTATGTATGGATTTTAATTCTATATATTGATCCTAAATGTCATGTATTGTACAACCAGGCCTTTGGTTGAGGCAGCGGATGTCCAGTTTGGTGTTGTGGTTAAGTGCGCGGACTCTAATCTGAGAGAACCGCGTTTGATTCCCTGCTTAACATAAGAAAATAAGAGACGCCAATGTTGGGTCAGGCCCATCCAGTCCAACACTCTGTGTCACACAGTGGCCAAAAATACCAGGTGCCATCAGGAGGTCCAGCAGTGGGGCCAGGACATTAGAAGCCCTCCCACTGTTGCCCCCCCCAGCACCAAAAAGACAGAGCATCACTCGCCCCAGAGCCCCTATCTATGGCTAAGAGCCACTGATGGACCTCTGCTCCATATGCTTATCTAATTCCCTTTTGAAGCCGTCCATGCTTGTAGCCGCCACCACTTCCTGTGGCAGTGAATTCCACGTGTTCATCACTCTTTGGGTGAAGAAGTACTTCCTCTTATCCGTTCTAACCCGTCTGCTCAGCAATTTCATGGAGTGCCCACGAGTTCTTGTACTGTGAGAAAGGGAGAAAAGTACCTCTTTCTCTACCTGCTCTATCCCATGCATAATCTTATAAACCTCAATCATGTCTCCCCTCAGTCGTTGTTTCTCCAAGCTAAAGAGCCCTAAGTGCCTTAACCTTTCCTCATAGGGAAAGTGTTCCAACCCCTTTATCATTCGAGTTGCCCTTTTCTGCACTTTTCCCAAAGCTATAATATCCTTTTTAAGGTGTGGTGACCAGAACTGCACACAGTATTCCAAATGAGGTCGCACCATTGATTTATATAGGGGCATTATGATATTGGCTGATCTGTTTTCAATACCCTTCCTAATAATCCCCAGCATAGCATTGGCCTTCTTTATTGCAGTCACACACTGTCTTGACATTTTCAGTGAGTTATCTACTACAACTCCAAGATCTCTCTCTTGATCTGTCTCTGCCAGTTCAGACCCCATCAATGTGTATTTATATTTAGGATTTTTGGCTCCAATGTGCATCACCTTGCACTTGGCCACATTGAACCCCATTTGCCATGTTGACGCCCACTTGCCCATCTTTGACAGATCCCTTTGGAGTGCCTCACAATCCTCACTGGTTTTCACCACCCTGAACAACTTCGTATCATCCGCAAATTTAGCCACTTCACTGCTTACTCCCAACTCCAAATCATTAATGAACAAGTTAAAAAGCAGTGGACCAAGTACTGATCCCTGCGGTACCCCACTGCTTACCCCCTCCACTGAGAAAATTGCCCATTTATACTCACTCTCTTTCCTATTAATCAGCCAGTTTTTGATCCATAAAAGGACTTGTCCTTTTATCCCATGATTTTTGAGCTTACTTAGGAGCCTTTGATGAGGAACTTTATCAAAAGCTTTCTGGAAGTCAAGGTAAACAACATCTATTGGGCACCCCTTGTCCACATGTTTGTTCACCCCCTCAAAGAACATGTTAGTGGGACTTCCGGTACGGCGTTGAACCGGACAGGCGCGTCGCGCTTCGCCGGAGCCTCCGCGGCTTCCAGGAGCCCCCCGGGTGTCCTGGGTGGGCTTCTCCCGACCCCTCTGGAGGAGGGGTTGGCAGCAGAGGGCTTGTGGCGGCCCCTCCCCGAATTCGGCAAACGGGGGGTGTCCATCAGTGCCCTAAGCGGGACCGCGATATGGTCGAGGCAGGGTTTCCCATGCCTCCAAGCAACAACCATCCGGACTTTTTAACTTGATGGATTATTTTTTGATTTTGAGCGTTGGTTTTCGTATCACACTTTGGAGATTTGTTGGTATGCACTATTTTTGAACTGGAACCTTACCGTCTCATGTCAGGACTTTCCCCACTGGTGTAAGAAAAACGGCCGGAGCAAGTACAAGGGAACTGAGAGAAAAAAGGCTCGAGGGGGTAAGAGCCAAAACGGTTACTGGAAATAAAATGTGTTTTATTTAGCAAAGTGGGAAAATAATAATAGTAGAACTGGTTGCTTTGGAAGCGCTAAGGAACGTATTTACTAAAGTACCGCCGCAGATTGGTGAAACCCGGTGAGAAAATGGCAGCAGCGTCTGTTTGTGAGGAAGTAATCTTGAAACTTAAAGAGGAACTCAGATCGGAACAGTTTCAAGAAAGCTTGAGAGAAGAGATAGGTAAAGCATTGCAATTGGTATGGAGCAAGGATTTTGGAAATTCCCAGCCTTTCGGTGTAGCAGACAAAGGTATTGAAGAACTAACTCAAGAGATACAAGATCAAATTGGCTTGCAGCAGGTGACACAGACAGAAAAACAGCGAGAAATGCCGGAGCCGCAACGTTTACAGATAGAAGCAGGGGTAAAAGGAACGGCTCGGATAAGAGGGACTTTGGAAAGTGGGAAAAAGCAAAAAAAAGGAAGGACAAAAAACTGGTGGTTTAAGTCTTCTAGGAAAGAGAAAACTGCAGAAAAGAGGCGGAAAACAAAGAAAAATATGAAAAAATTCGGAGACATCAATCAACTGAATGGGGACGAAAATATTTTTGGAAAGGACTACTCATTGAATTTCTTAAAGGAGTATAAAAATGCTCGGCACCGGCAAGAAAATGCAGAAAATCAACTTAAAAAGGAACTTTTTGAGATTTATAACAGACAGGGAGTATATGGAAAAGGTATTGGGTTAAGTCCTAAGGGGGCCAACATTAGTATGGATAGCAGAAATATTTTGGTGAAGCAAGATTTAAGGAAATGGAGTTAGTTTTGTAACTAAATAAATTTTGCTGTTAGCATATGTAGTACTAATATTTGTATGAAATGGATTATATAAGGAACAGTATTATCTGGACTTTGTATAGTGGGTCAGTTATAAACGTGAGTAATGAATATAATCAGGTTAGTTGAAGGAGAACTCTATTATATAATCTAAAATGAATTTTTTTTTCCTCTTCTCCCTCAATTTAGAATAAATGGTAAACAATTAAGTTGAGGGTTTAATTTTTGAATGAATTATAATAGACTTGATGTTATTAAAAGCATAAAATAGGAGATAAAATCTATAAGTTAAAATGGTTTAGATTATGTTGTATTAGAGCTGTTTTTTGTGTAAGAAAATGGGCCCAGTTTGAAATTTAACAGAGTGCTCTTCCTAAGTAGAAGTAAGATGAAGTTTAAGTCGGGTATAAGATAGGACAGGATGATTAAGCTGTAATTCTGTTAACTGTTGGAAGATTTAGTGGGTGATTAAGGCCTGAATGGTTAACAACTAAGATTGAGAGATATTATATCCGGAGGGTCACTGCGGTGTGAAGCATGGTGGTATAAATAATTCTGCTGGTGTGACCTTGGGTTAGTCACAGGTTCTGTCAGAGCTGTTCTTGAAAAAGAGCAGTTTCTGTCAAGAGCTCTCTCAGCCCCACCTACCTCACAGGGTGTCTGTTGTGGGGAGGGGAAGGGAAAGGAGTTTGTAAGCCGCTCTGAGACTCCTTTGGGTAGTGAAGGGCGGGGGATAAATCCACTCTCTTCTCTTCTTCTATACGGCCTCCCTGAGGTGTTTTTCACCTATCCATCTATTAACTACAAGCATGGACGGCTTCAAAAGGGAATTAGATAAGCATATGGAGCAGAGGTCCATCAGTGGCTATTAGCCACAAGGTATAGATAGGGGCTCTGGGGCAAGGGATGCTCTGTCTTCTTGGTGCTTGGGGGGGGGGGCAACAGTGGGAGGGCTTCTAATGTCCTGGCCCCACTGGTGGACCTCCTGATGGCCCCTGGTATTTTCAGCCACTGTGTGACACAGAGTGTTGGACTGGATGGGCCTTTGGCCTGACCCAACATTGGCTTCTCTTATGTTCTTATGTTCTTAAGCCAAGTTATATGCCAAGGAACCGTACAACCGGTGACTGTCAGAAGTGTGACTGAGTTTCAATGTTTATTATTGCTTGAATTCCTAACTTGTTTAGTTGTAATTGTTTTTAATCATACTGTTTTTACGATGTGACCCGCCCTGAGCCCGCTTACGGGGTGGGTGGGCTATAGACACAAATAATAAACAAATAAATAAAGTGAGGCCTGAAAGTGTGTGTGTGTGTGCGCATGTGAAATGCCTGCCCAGCCTCGGCCTCTGGACTCCTCCTCCTCCCCATCGGTCCCCCCCCCCCAGCCAGCCTCGGACCCTACCTGGTACTTGTTGGTGGAGTTGAAGGGGATCTCCGTCACTTTGGGATTCCTTTCGCGCATCTTCTTGACAGACCCACAAGACAACTGGATGCATTTCAGGAGCGCGGATTCGGAGGCATCGCCAGCTGTGTCCCTCTGCGATGAGAGGGAGGGAGGGAGGGAGGGAGAGGAAGAACATGGGCACGGGGTGTCAGGAGAGGGAGTCTGGAGCAGCACACCATCCGAGGAGGAGGACCGGGGAAGGCGCCTGCCAGGGCAGCGTTCTGCAGGAGGCCAGGGTGGGAGTCTTGTCTGTCTTCTCCTCGTCCTTTTGCTTAGCTCGCGAGGGGGGGGGGCACAGACACTTGCAGCCCCTTCTGCACCAGGCCGCTGCAGCACTTCCCCAGGAGAGGGGAGGGGCCGGGCATGCGGGCCTGACTGCAGGGGTGTGTGTGCTCCTAGATGGCCTTGGGACCAGTGTTCCCTCTAAGCTGAGTGAGTGTGAGCTAGCTCAGTTTTTTTAGCCTCCGGCTCGCACATTTTTGTCTCAGCTCAGAAAGGATGTGGCTCCAGAGAGCAAACTGATTTATGCAGCAGCCGAATCGCTCGGTCACCACTTTAATGCCAGGAGCCCTCAAAGTAGAATGTTTGCCCACAAGACTCCAAAGCTTAGAGGGAGCCTTGCTTGGGACCTCTTCCTTTCCTCCTGGGGCGGCCCCGCAGTTGGAGCCCTTCCTGGGAAGAAGGAGGGAGGCTCTCCTCCCAGAGGAAGCTGTCTGTGGGGAAGCCGGGGGGGCGGGGGGCGGAGGGACCCCCCCCCAGCAGTGCAGCTGTGCTCACCCAAGGCTCTGTCTGAGCGTGCCTCCAGCCTACCTTAGAGATGGGGACATTCTCCTGCCCTGCTTTGAAGACGGCGCGGTTGCAGAGGGCAGCGATGCGGGCGAGGGCCGTCCAGGTGGCAGAGCGCTTGTCAAACGTTGCCCCTAGGAAGAGAAAGGGGGGGGCGTGAGCTCTTCAGAGCAGGGCTCCGGCAGGCAACCGCTCCCCTCTCGGGGGGGGGGGCACCAGCTGGTGGGGGGCTGGAGGCGGTGCAGAGAGAGGCCGGGCGCTGTCAAAGGGGTCCCCGGGCCTGTTCCCAGCAACAGTCCCTGTGCGGCCTAGACCCGGCCCCCCAACGCTGCTGACGTTACCCTCCCCACTGAGGCTGGCGCTGGGTGAGGGAATTCCTGGGAGTCTGAGGGCGGAGCCTGGGGAGGGGGGGTCTCAGGAGGGGGAAGGGGCACCGCAGGGATGTGATGTCACAAGAGTCCGCCCTCGGGAGCGGCCATTCTCCTCCAAGGGAACTGATTTCTGTAGTCTGGAGTTCAGTTCAGTTATAATTCTGGGAGAACTCCATGCCCCACCTGGTGGTTGGCAACCCTATTCCCTGCCCTTCTCCCCCCCCCCCAAATAAAAATATTCCACTTCTTCCTTCTTAAGCCATGGGCAACCCCTGTTGGCCTGTCTATCTGCAACCTGGGTATTAAACTAAGTAACTGAAGTAAACTGGTTTGTTGTTTACATGCAATAATACGCCATTAACAATGCATATATTCTAATAATGAAGGAGGAGGAGGAGGAGAAGAAGAAGAGGAGGAGGAGGAGGAGTTTGGATTTATACCCCGCCCTTCCCTCGGAGTCTCAGAGTGACTCACAAACTCCTTTCCCTTCCCTTCCCCACAACAGACACCCTATGAGGTGAGTGGGGCTGAGAGAGCTCTTTCCAGAACTGTCCTTGAGAGAACAGCTCTTTGTCAGAACTACGGCTTGCCCAAGGTCATCCAGCCAGGTGCAAGTGGAGGAGAGGGGAATCAAACCCGGTTCTCCCAGATCAGAGTCCGCGCACTTAACCACCACACCAAACTGGCTCTTATAATATAGATAAAATATTATATGTTCTAATATAGTCTTCTACACGGTGCTTCAGTGACTCAGTCTAAGCATCCACACCGTGGTCCTTGGCTACTGCCATATGGGCACAGCAATGCTAGCCCACCTGACAGGGCTGTGGTGCACAGTGCTGACGTGAGCTCAGTCAGAGTGCCCATAAATGTTTTCACCTCTCTGACCTGTTCGGGGTGTGCCACACTGGCTCCGTTGCAACACTAACGTGCCCACTGCAGATGCTCAGAGGTGCACTCTCTCCCAGTCAACCCCGAGAGAAGTCCAGGGTGTGAGACCCTCCCACTGAGCCCCACCCCAGCATGCTGCCTTGACAGCTGGGGAGAGAGCGCGGCCTACAGTAGCACGCAGGGCCCCCCCAGCCCAGCCTCACCGCTCTGGTCCTCGGTGGTGTCCGCTTCGTGAATCTGGTTGTCGAACCACATGTGGGCCACTGTCATGCGGTTCTGGGTGAGGGTGCCCGTCTTGTCGGAGCAGATGGTGGAGGTGGAGCCCAGCGTCTCCACAGCCTCCAAGTTCTTGACGAGGCAGTTCTTGCGGGCCATGCGCTTGGCCGTCAGAGTCAGGCACACCTGAGGGAGGGGGGGAGGAAAGGCCCGTGAGCCAAGGGGCTGGCGGTCAATCCGGGAGGGACGTGCCCCCCCTGCCCTTCTGCCCTCCCCGAGTCCCCCTTCTCCACTATATGACCCAAAGTTAGGCTGAGGGCAGAAGGCCACCCAGGGAGCTTTGGAGCGGAGGCAGGGTTTGAATCCAGGGCTCCTTGGACTTTTAGCCCTGTTTCAGGCAGGGGTCATTTCCTGCAGGAGCGCAAAGGAGCAGAGCTCCGGCAGTAAAGAGCCTAGGGGGCGGGCACATGCAACAAGCCCCACCACCTGCTCCCAGCAGCCCTCAGTCGGAGCAAGAAGCAGCCAGGTAAGCTGCAGAGCCTCCCTCCTGGCCCCCCGGTCCAAAAGTCCAGTGGCGCCTTTAAGGCCAAGTTTTATTCAGGTACAAGCTCTCCCTCCTCTGTGAAGGCAGATCCTGCGCATTCCCCCCCCCATAGCTAGCAATCCAAAGCAGTCCAGTGGCACATTTAAGACCAAGTTTTATTCAGGTACAAGCTCTCCCTTCTCTGTGAGGACAGATCTGCGCATCTCCCCCCCCCAACAGCTAGCAATCCAAAACAGTCCAGTGGCACCTTTAAGACCAAGTCTTATTCAGGCACAAGCTCTCCCTCCTCTGTGAGGACAGATCTGCGCGTTCCCCCCCCCAACAGCTAGCAATCCAAAACAGTCCAGTGGCACCTTTAAGACCAAGTCTTATTCAGGTACAAGCTCTCCCTCCTCTGTGAAGGCAGATCCTGCGCATTCCCCCCCC
>NW_015161962.1:659306-681098 GCF_001447785.1 Gekko japonicus
GGCTCAGTAAGGAGGTGTCCAGAGCAAACTAATTCATGCAGCAGCCAAGTTGCTCACTCACAACTTTAATGCCAGTGGCTCAGAAAGTAGGATTTTTGCTCACAAGACTCCACAGCTTAGAGGGAACATTAGGGCGCTTTCAAAGCAAGCTTGAGGGGCACTTCCCTGAACCCGGGCTTCAGCCTTCGAGCTGCTTGGGGTGATGAGTTAGGTAGCTGAGCTGACCTCCCCTTCTTGCGGCTGAGTCATTCAGCTGTTTTGTTTTATATTCTGTTATAAGATTGCACATTGGGGTGGCTTTCCTCAAGAAGAAGAAGAAGAGGAGGAGTGATGCCGATGAGGAAGATGACGGCCTCCAGCCACGTGTAGCCCAGGATGAGGGAGAGGATGAAGAAGGACATGCCCAGGAAGACGGCCACCCCGGTGATGATGCGGATGAAGTGCTCGATCTCCCGGGAGATGGGCGTCTGGCCCATCTCCAGGCCGGAGGCCAGCGAGGCGATGCGCCCCATCACCGTGCGGTCCCCCGTCGAGATGACGATGCCCCGGGCTGTGCCTGCGGAGACGGGGATGGAGGCCTTGAACTCGCCTCGTCCGGCAGGGCTGCTTCCTCTGTGTCACGAGGGAACCCAGCAGCACCCCAAAGCCACCGGGGGGGGGGGGGGCTCGCGCTCAGGGCTGCCGGCTCCCGGTCAGGAACTGCCTGGAGATTTTGGGGGTGGAGCCTGAGGAGGGCGGAGTTTGGGGAGGGGAGGAGCTTCAGCGGGGTACAATGCCATAGAGTCCACCCTCCCAGAGCGGCCATTTCCTCCAGGGGAACTGATCTCTGTCATCCGGAGTCCCGTTTTCATCCCAGCCAGTGTTCCCTCGAAGCTGAGTTAGTGTGAGCTAGCTCACAGTTTTTTAGCCTCCAGCTCACACATTTTTTGTCTTAGCTCAGGAAGAGATGGCTCCAGAGCAAATAAATTTATGCAGCTGCCAAATCGCTCACTCACAACTTTAATGCCAGCAGCCCACAAGGTAGAATTTTGGCTCACAAAACTCTGCAGCTTAGAGGGAGCATCTCCAGGCTGGCAACCTGACCCGTGCTGTTGCCCCAAGACCAAACCCCCACCGTGGTGCGAGGGTCGCCAGACCACTCTGGAGGGGCAGCTTCTCTGATGCTTGGGCGTGTGTGTGTGTGTGCAGGAGATGTGCATGTGCACTTCCAGGCTGGGATGAAAAGGGGTCCAGCGACTCAGACCCACTGCAGATCCAGAGCCTGGGACCAATGCTCCCTCTAAGCTGTGGAGTCTTGTGAGCAAAAACTCTACTTTGTGCAAGGGTCATTTCCTGCAGGAGCGCACAGGAGCGGAGCTCCGGCAGTAAAGAGCCCAGGGGGTGGGCACATGCAACAAGCCCCACCCCCTGTTCCCAGAAGCCCCAGGCCACAAGGAGCAACAAGCCTCCTCCTTCCTTCCTTCCTTCCTTCCTTCCTTCCTTCCTTTCTTTCTTTCTTTCTTTCTTTCTTTTCTTTCTCTTTCCTTCCTTCCTTCTTTTCTTCCATTTCCTTCTGTCTGTCTTTCTTTCCCTTTTTCCTTTCTTCTTTCCCTCTCTTTCTTTCCCCCTTCCCCTCCTTTCCTTCTCTTTTTCCCCTCCTACCTTCCTTCCTGCACAGATCTGCACATCTCTCCCCCTCATAGCTAGCAATCCAAAACAGTCCAGTGGCACCTTTAAGGCCAAGGTTTATTTAGGTACAAGCTCTCCCTTCTCTGCTAGGGCAGATCTGCGCTCCCCCCCCCCCCAATAGCTAGCAATCCAAAACAGTCCAGTGGAGCCTGAGCAGTGGCTGTTGCCTTCTGACACACTTCCGGTGATGTCAGGGGGTGTGGCACATGCAAATAAGTTATGCTAATGAGTTATGTTAATGAGCTCCTCCACCTCTTTTTCTACGAAATGACCCCTGACTTTGTGAGCTACTGGCATCAAAATTGTCAGGGAGCGATTTGGCTGCTGCATAAATTAGTTTGCTCTGGAGCTCTCCTTCCTGAGCCGAGACAGAAATGTGTGAGCCGGAGTCTAAAAAACTGTGGGCTAGCTCACGCTGACTCAGCTTAGAGGGAACGCTGCTTGGGACCCGTGGGCATGCTCACACTGCCCCCCTCCACCAAACCAGTAGCAAAGCCCAGCACACAGCCATATGCCAGAAGGGGTCCGGCCCCTACCAAACCCTTCCGGTGGGGCCTGGTAGGCTCCTCCCCCTCTGCCCTCCTCATGTAACTGGGCCTGCCCTGATAAGCGGGGAAGCTGGACTCTCTGGGAAGCGAGGGCTGCAGACCGGGGAGAAGGCCTGCCGGGTCAAACGGAGCCAGCCTGCCCTCTAGGGGGCGCCAGGGAGCCCACCCACCCCGTGCCCTTTCACCTTCAACGCAGTTGGTGGAGAAGAAGCAGATGTTGCGGGTCTCCAGGGGGTTCTCGTGGGTGAACTCTGGGGAGCGGGTCTGCGGCTCCGACTCGCCCGTCAAGGAGGAGTTATCCACCTGCCCCAGACAACAGGGAACATTTATTTAATACAACCAGCAGGATGAGATGTCCAGTGAGCAAGGGTGACAGGATCGGGACCGAGGAAACCGGAAACCAAGCAGAAGCCTGAAACAAAACTTAAGTATTAACGTGACATGTTGAATGATGCAGAAATTACACAATGTGATAAGAAGAACATGAGAAGAGAAGCCCCTCTTGGCTCCAGATACCAGAGTAATCCCTATGCCCCCACCTCTCCCGTTTACCAAATCAGGACTACAGAAGAACATTTACACTAATGCACTGGGAGGTACTCCCATCTGCAGTCCTGGAAGGAAAATTTAATAAAACTCCTTATGAAGAAAGGATACTTCCCTGTTGTGCAGATGGTACTGAGTCTATAGAACATGTAATATTTGGTTGTAAGGCATATAACAACATCCGTGAATCTCTTCCTTTCTCTAAGACACTTCCTCTTTCTCGTAGGCAAAGAATCTGCCTTTTAAGAAGTTTTTTTTTTAATCAGATAGGCAAGCAGAAGTTACTCATCAGGTGGCTAGGTTTGGATGGCTTGCCCTAAGAATTAGAAAAACTACAGCAGCTCAAAAAGAGGAGAATTAAGATTTAGTTTATTAATTTTAATTATTATGGTTTTTATGGAGTTTTTTCCTTTTTTAAAAACCTGCTTTTAACATTCTGCTTCTATTTTAATGTCATATGTATCATTTATGTTTGTTTATTTATTTATTTTTGAGATTTCTATGCCGCCCTACCCAATGGCTCAGGGCGGCTAACAACAAGTTTAAAAATTAAGTGCAATAAAACACTGTTACACATATAGTAAAATCTGGTGCTACAAAAGCCTACATAGAAATACACAAAACACAGCAACCCACATTTAATGTTGCAAGAGATGCCATCGGTGTATTATGTGCTGGTCGATAACCGTGAATAAAAGTTACTTACTTACTTACTAGGAGAAGCCATGTTGGATCAGGCCTCTCATCAAAGCATCTTTCTGAACCGTTCCTTGACAGTATGGCCCTATTCCCTTTCTAAAAAACCCTCCTGAATAATTCGGTTTCTCATAGTTTGCAGAAATCCCAGGAGGGTGGGAACTTTCCTGGCCTCCTCGGAGAAGCCATCCCGCAAGGTGGGGGCTACAACAGAGAAGGCACTGTGTACAGGCAGTTCTTGCTTTTGCCCATCTGTAGGTTGGCCCCTGCAGAAGGCCCCGCTCAGATGACCAAAGCTGTCATGGTGGAGCATGCGGGAGAGGCAGTCCCACGAGGGACCAAGGCCATGAAGGGTGAGAGGATATCCAGTACCTGGAATTTGTCACCAGCAGAGGGAGAGCAGAATATGGCTACTATGCATGTTCAGGCTAGGTAAAGGTTTCCCTTGCTCGAAAGCCAGTCAAATCTGACTCTAGGGGGCGGTGCTCTTCTCCGTTTCCAAGCCGGAGAGCCAGCACTGTCCGAAGACGTCTCCGTGGTCCTGTGGCTGGCATGACTAAACGCCGAGGCATACGGAACGCCGTCACCTTCCCACTGAAGTGGTACCTATTTATCTACTTGTAATTTCTTGCTTTCGAACTGCTAGGTTGGCAGGAGCTGGGACTGAAGACAAGAGTTCACTCAGTCACGTGGCACACTTGGGTCTCGAACTGCCAAGCTACTGACCTTCCGGTCTGCAGCTGAGCATCTTAACCACTGAGCCACCACAGCCCTGATAATAACAGAGCTGTGGCATTCTGCACCAAGTAGAGCCTCTGAGTGGACTTCAAGGGGAGCCCTATGTAGAGAGCATTACAGTAGTCTAGTCTGGCTAGAGTTGGAAGAAAGCGTTTTTTGGAGTTGCACTAACTTGCTTCTCCGGCAGCAATGTTGGATCACGTATAACCCCTTGGCTCCTACTTGAGTCAGCTATGGTCACCTGAACCACCCCAAAAGGGGGAAAGCACCATGTCCTTCGAGATCTCTGCTTCCCCATCCCAGCTAGCATCCCTCCTGTCCTGGCGGGGTTTCCTTTCCATTTGTTCACTCTTAGCCATTTCATCACAGCAGACTGGTGGCGATTCAGGGCCTCTAACGCATCACTAGGGAATTCAGAGGAGGAGAGACAGAGATGGGTATCATCTGAAAATTGGTGGCAGCCAGCCAGGGTTGCCAACCTCCAGGTGGAGACTGGAGATCTCCCAGAATTACAACTGACCTCCAGACAAGGATCAGTTTGTCTGGAGAAAATGGCTGCTTTGGTAGATGGATTCCCCCTCCCCGGGCTCGATTCTGAAATCTCCAAAACAGCAGACGACACAGAGTTGTTCAGGGTAGTGAGAACCAGGGAGGATTGTGAGGCACTCCAAAGGGATCTGTCGAGGTTGGGCGAGTGGGCGTCAATGTGGCAAATGGGGTTCAGTGTGGCCAAGTGCAAGGTGATGCACATTGGAGCCAAAAATCCTAACTATAAATACACGCTGATGGGGTCCGAATTAGGCGGAAACTGATCAAGAGAGAGATCTTGGAGTCATAGTAGATAACTCACTGAAAATGTTGAGACAGTGTGAGACTGCAATAAAGAAGGCCAATGCTATGCTGGGGATTATTAGGATGGGTATTGAAAAAAGATCAGCCAATATCATAATGCCCCTGTATAAATTGGTGGTGTGATCCCATTTGGAGTACTGTGTACAGTTCTGGTCACCACACCTTAAAAAGGATATGATAGCATTGGGAAAAGTGCAGAAAAGGGCAACTAGAATGATAAAAGGGTTGGAACAGTTTCCCTACGAAGAAACGTTAAAGCGCTTGGGGCTCTTCAGCTTGGAGAAACGACGGCTGAGGGGTGACATGATTGAGGTTTATAAGATGATGCATGGGATAGAGCAGGTAGAGAAAGAAGTCCTTTTCTCCCTTTCTCACAATACAAGACCTCGTGGGCACTCCATGAAATCGCTGAGCGGTTGGGTTAGAACGGATGAACGGAAGTCCTCTTTCACCCAAAGAGTCATGAACTGGTGGAGTTCCCTGCCGCAGGAGGTGGCGGCTACAAGCACAGACAGCTTCAAGAGGGAATTAGATAAGCATATGGAGCAGAAGTCCATCAGTGGCTATTAGCCACAAGGTTAGGCTAATAGGCACTGATGGACCACAGAGGTCCACATAGGAACTCTCGGGCTGGGGCAAGTGATGCTCTGTATTCTTGGTGCTTGGGGGGGGGGTCAACAGTGCGAGGGCTTCTAATGTCCTGGCCCCACTGCTGGACCTCCTGATGGCACCTGGTATTTTTGGCCACCGTGTGACACAGAGTGTTGGACTGGATGGGTCGTTGGCCTGATCCAACACTGGCTTCTCTTACGTCCTTATGTCTGGGGCAAGTGATGCTCTGTCTTCTTGGTGCTTGGGGGGGGGTCAACAGTGGGAGGGCTTCTAGCACCTGGCCCCACTGCTGGACCTCCTGAGGGCACCTGGTATTTTTGGCCACTGTGTGACACAGAGTGTTGGACTCGATAGGCCATTGGCCTGATCCAACATTGGCCTCTCTCTTATGTTCTTAAGAGAATTAGATAACCATCTGGAGCAGAGGTCCATCCAGTGGCTCTTAGCCACAAAGTAGAGATAGGAACTCTCGATCTGGGGCCAGGGATGCTCTGCATCCTTGGTACTTGGGGGGGGGGGGCGACCATGGGAGGGGCTTCTGGAGTTCTGGCCCTGCTGGTGGACCTCCTGATGGCCCCTGGTATTTTTGGCCACTGTGTGAGACAGAGTGTTGGACTGGAGGGGCCACTGGCCTGACCCAACATGGGCTTCTCCTCTTATGTTCTTAGCAAAGGATTTATCGAGGCTGAATAGGGCTGGGGACCCCACAGGACAGGCCTGAGGCTGAGGACTGAGCAGCCTGTAGGCCTTGGGGTAAATTTTCCAACAGGCCACGCTCCCTCCAAGCCTTGTGATTGAGCTGGGGAGGAAATGGAGGGAAAACCAGGAGCCAATCACTGTGGAGGAGGCGGCGCTTTGACAGAGTGTATATAAGGCCCTGCACAGGTGGCCAAGCGGAGGGTCACTCCCCGAAGCAGAGCAGGAGTGAGGTGGCTTTTGTAGGGGGGAAGAAGAAGAAGAAGAAGAGGAGGAGGAGGAGGAGGAGATGGGTTTAAACCCTGCCCTTCACTTGGTGTCTCAGAGCAGCTTACAATCACATTCCCTTCCTCTCCCCTGTGAGGTGGCTGGGGCTGAGAGAGCTCTAAAGGAACTGCTCTTGAGAGAACAGCTCCGAGAGAACTTGCGACTGACCCAAGGTCACCCAGCAGGCTTCGTGTGGAGGAGGAGTGGGGAAATCAAACCCAGCTCTCCAGATCAGAGTCCACCGCTCTTAACCACTATCCCAAACAGGCCCTCCCCTTCAGCTCACCTTACAGCCATGGGAGGAGATAATCCGCAGGTCTGCGGGGACCCGATCCCCTCCTTTCACCTCCACCAGGTCTCCCACCACCACGTTCTCAGCGTTGATTTGGATCTTCTCTCCTTCCCGGATCACCAGGGCTTGCTGTGGACAGCAGTCAGAAAGATGGAGTCAAGGTCCCGGGCAGCGGAAGGCAAAAGTCATCTATCCCTCCCTCCTCCATCCGAGCATCCCCCCCACCCCCAGCAAAAGTGGGGCAGAGAAGTCCATGAGGCAACTTTGCCCCCCCCATTACTATTTCTCTCACCCAGCTCGCAGATCTCTGATCCCACAAGACTGATAAAATTATTTATTCATTTATTTATTATTTTCCATGTATATCCCGCCTTTCCTGCACAGGCAGGCTCAAGGCAGCGTACAAGAAGTTAAAATACAATAGAACACAGATGCAGAAGTGCAATACTATAAAATTCACATAAGCAAACAACAGACATACAAAGTGCAGTTAAGTGCAGATGGCGATTGCTGTACGATGGTCCGGTGTAGCTGAGCCAGTATCCATAGTTGTTCTTAGTGCCCGTAGCATGAGGGCCGTAACAGTTCAGTTTTTAATAGCTCATTCCTCAGTGGTGGCCTGGTGGAAGAGCTCCGTCTTGCAGGACCTGCGGAACGGGAAGAGGCCCCCGCGCGCCCTGATGTCTTCCGGGAGCTCGTTCCACCAGTGTGGAGCCGCCACTGAGAAGGCCCTGGCTCTGGTAGTGGCCAATCTGGTGTCTTTCGGACCAGGGAGAGGCAGGCGGTTTTGCGACCCTAGCCCGAGGGCCTTGGGGGGGGGGGGGGGATATGGCCAGAGACGGACAGGGCTTTCAGCCTCGACAAACCTCGCAAGGCCATCTAAGAGGAGGGGGAGCGGAAGAAAAAGGCACCTTCCAGGCAACAAAGACCCTCTCATCCCACTTCCCCCTCTAGACTGTGATAGAGCCGTTGCTCGTCTGGCTTGTAGGGGTCCCAGGGTTCACCCAGTAACCCAAAGGGACACGCGACAGTGGGGGCCACCAGCTGGACTCCTCTTGCATGCTTCTCGCTGGGGCCTCCTTACCGGCAACCTGCCTGCATCAAGGAGGAGAGGCATGGTGGGTCCCTCAAGCCCTCCCCCCCCAGGCCCCTCTCCTCCTCCTCCTGCTCCCAGAAGGCCACTGTGGGGCGGAGGGCCAAGAGACTCTTGCCCGACCGCCCCCCCCACTGCTATATTCGCCCCCCCCGGCCCTTCCCTTGATGAGCTCCAGGGAGCGGACGGGATTCTCTCCGAGGGCGCCCAGTGAGCCTCAGGCTGCATGAGGATTTTAAGCCAGGTCTGATGGCTTCTCCATATGGAATTTTCACTTCCTCTGTGCCTCCACCCTCCAGGGCCTGAGGGAAGGTGCTGTGTTGGAAGTTCCCGCTGCGAGATGTCCCCTTTGAGATGCAGATTGTGTTCTCAGGGACCAACTTCCCTTTTCCTGCTTCTCTCTCGCTCTGAATGAAGACTTGCTCCCTACCTGTATGCGCCAAGAAAGGGACACGCAGTCCTCTCTTGGCACCACGGGGCAGACGGGCCTCTCGCCATCCGCCTCCATCCTTTAGCTAGTAGGTTAGTAATCTATCGATCTTCTCAAATAAAGAGAGGAGCATTTCTCTTCTAAACTTGCAGCGTGGCTCTGTGTAGCTTTGTAAGCTGAGTCACCTGGTAAAATGACGCTCCTGCATTTGTAGCTTTATTTAAGCACTCTGCTAACTGACGGTGACTGGACTAACCGCACCAATTAACCTCAACAGGTGCCTCTCTGATGGGCTGCTGTCACTTTGGGATGCCGTGCCTCCGCCCCGCACCGCCCAGACGTGCCATCATCTTTCTACTCCACCTCTTCCAGAGCCGTGTGTTCAGGGATCATTTCGTAGAAAAAGAGGTGCAGGAGCTCATTAGCATAACTCATTAGCATAGCTTGTTTGCATATGCCACACCCCCTGACATCACTGGACGTGTGTCAGAAGGCAACACCCATGGCTCAGGCTCCACTGGACTCTTTTGGATGACTAGCTATTGGGGGGAAGGAACACGTGCAGATCTGTCCTCGCAGAGGAGGGAGAGCTTGTACCTGAATAAAACTTGGTCTTAAAGGTGCCACTGGACTGTTTGGATTGCTAGCTATTGGGGGGGGGGACGCACAGATCTGTCCTTGCAGAGGAGGAAGAGCTTGTATCTGAATAAAACTTGGGTCTTAAAGGTGCCACTGGACTGTTTTGGATTGCTAGCTACTGGGGGGGGGACGCACAGCTGTCCTTGCAGAGGAGGAAGAGCTTGTACCTGAATAAAACCTGGTCTTAAAGGTGCCACTGGACTGTTTTGGGCCGGGGGGCCAGGGGGGGGCTCTGCAACTTACCTGGCTGCTTCTTGCTCTGACTGAGGGCTGCTGGGAGCAGGGAGTGGGGCTTGTTGCATGTGCCCGCCCCCTGGGCTCTTTACTGCCGGAGCTCCGCTCCTGTGCGCTCCTGCAGGACACGACCCCCCATGCCTCTTGTGACTTATTTTCCCAACCTGGACACTGGCGGGATGCCAGCCGTGCTTTTGGCCGGCTCTCGGCTCCTTGGCATCTGCCTTGGCTGGAGACCTGCTGCCCATTGGCTTTTGAACACTGTGTCGGGAGTTTATTCCTGCTCCCTTCCAGCTGCCAACCTCCAGGTGGGGCATGGAGATCTCCCAGAGCCACAGTTGGCCTCCAGACGACAGAGCTCAGCTCCCCTGGAGGAAATGGCTGCTTTGGAGGGTGGACTTTTATGGCATTGCATCCCACTGGTGTCCCTCCCTTCCCCCAAATCTTCAGGGAATTCCCAACCCTACGCTCCCTATCTGGCCCCTCGAGGTTCTTCTGAGCTTATTTTGAAATATTTACTCTTGTATTTTTAGGACCTTTGGGCTGTCCCTAGCCACCTTAGGAATTCCATGAATTCAGATCACTGAGAGGGTGGGACGCTAACAGCTTGAATAAACAACTGCCACCATTTTTCCATCCGTCTGGAAAGGCGCAAGATCAGAAGCCGCAAAGGCCCACAAAGGACCGGCAGCTCAAAACCAGGAGCACCACAGCCTGGCCCAGTCTCCACATCTGCAGGGCATCTCTCTGGCGTGGGAAGGGCAGCTCTGTGCAGAAATAACCATGGCAATATCCTCCGTGGATATCAGCTGCTGCCAATCACTGCCTGCCTGGGCTTGGCATTTTGTCGGGCAAGAGCCGGGAATTTTTGGGAGAAGCGATGGAACATGTTTAGTACAACTGGGAAGTGGACTCACGACCTTCAGGCCAAAATTCCAAATAACAGCCGCCCGGACGGAGAGGCAAGGCTATTTCAGTGTTTTCCCCACTTCACTACAGTTTTTCCCAAGCCTGGTTTGGTACATATTTGGTGGGTTTTTTTAAAAAAGACTGCAGTCAGTGAAAATGCCTTTGGATGCAGTAAGTCAAAATGCCTTCGATAACATATTGCCTTTGGATGCTCTGTGGGCACATATCTGCAAGTCCTCTGCCCACATCAGTGCCATTTCTGTTACCTCACCCCCCCCAGCTGCCACTCCCCCCCCCATACACACCAGAAGGCCTTTGAGGGACTTTTAACAACCAACTAGATTGCTGTAGCCTTCCATGGATGGGTTGCATCAGTTTGCTCATTCCCAGCTTGCTTGCTTTTTAAAAGTAAAACTCTAGAACCTTTTTTTAGCTGCAGGCTTAAAAGGGGCAAAGTGCTGGCTGCACATTTCTTCTTATAACTTAGCAACCCGAAGGGCTAGAGAGACGAGAGCCTCTGTATAACGATGATCCTGGTATTCCTCGATGGTCTCACATCCAAATACCGACTAGGACTGACCCTGCTTAGCTTCTGAGACCTGGCAAGATCAGGCCATCCGGGGCTATGCAGACCAAGGCCACTGGTGGTCAGTATTGTGCTATAAAGACTGCTATAACTTTATAATGCTATGTTGATGTGCACTGGCAGAGGCAACAGAGCTAGAGGGAGAACCCATGGAAGCCACCTGCCATGGAGCCCGATGACCTACTTCCTGTCTCAGCCACAAAGGGGCAATGAAGCTCCCAGTCCTGCATTAAAGTCCTCCCCCCCACCCCACCCCCAATGGCTTTTTCCGCTTTGTCTGCTTTCTATCTTCCCTCCGGCTGCCGCTGCAAACGGTTCCACGGGTGATGCGATGCACCCGGATATACCTAGCAGCACGCTTCTTGCGCTACAGTGTCTGGTGCTCCGTTTGCACTCGCTGCTCACGTGCCTCGCAGAAAATGGCTCACGACCGTCTCCCGGCTTCTTAGCCTGGCTCTTGTACCTTCCAGAGCCGTCTGCCAGGCAGAGATTCAACTAGCGAAGCTTTCCCCATGGCAAGCGCAATTTCTGCCCGTCAAGTGAGCAGGAGCGACTTGCCCCACCAAGCAGCAAAGGAAGGGGCCGCCGCGGGTGGAAGGGGGCCAGGCTGACGGCCTCCCTCAAGCCCCCGCCCTGTCTGCCCCATGGTCCAAGAGGCGCCTTCTGTCCATCCTACCTGAGGAACCATGTTTTTGAAGGAGTCCATAATCTTGGAGCTCTTGGCCTCTTGGTAGTAGGAGAAGCAGCCGGTCACGATGACGACGGCAGCCAGGACCACACCCAGGTACAGCTGGGGAGAGGAAGCGGACACCGGTGAGGCAGAGGCCGCGGGAGGCCATACATAGACTCATAGAATGTTAAGAGTGGGAAGAGACCTCGCAGGTCATCTAGTCCAACCCCCTGCACTCTGCAGGAGCAGAGCCCTACAACATACCCGAAAGATGGTCGTCCAGCCTCCGCTTGGAAACGTCCAGAGAAGGAGCCTCCACCACCTCCCAAGGCAGACTGTTCCACTGCTCAGCCACCCTTACAGTCAGGAAGTTTCTCCTGATATTTAGCCAGTAACGACACCCTTGTAATTTCCACCCATTAGATGTAGTCTTGCAATCCGGAGCAAGAGAGA
This sequence comes from Gekko japonicus, assembly GCF_001447785.1. Classification (NCBI taxonomy): domain Eukaryota; kingdom Metazoa; phylum Chordata; class Lepidosauria; order Squamata; family Gekkonidae; genus Gekko; species Gekko japonicus. The sequence goes on from NW_015161962.1 coordinate 671,236, forward strand.
ATAGATCTGCTCCATCTTCTACGTGAGAGCCCTTCAGATACTTGAAGACAGCAATCGTGTCCCCTCTAAGCCTTCTCTTCCCCAGGCTAAACATACCCAACTCTTTCACCCTTTTTCTCAGAAGACTTGGATTCCAACCCTCTCACCATCCTGGTCGCCCTCTTCTGGACACGCTCGAGCTTGTCAACATCCTTCCTAAAATGTGGTGCCCAAAACTGGACACGGGACTCCGGGTGAGGCCTGACCATAGCAGAAGAGAGTGGAACTACCACCTCCCTTGATCTGGACACAATGCTTCTGTTAAGGCATGCTAAGATTGCATTCGCTTTCTTCACAGCCACATCGCACTGCAGGCTCAAGTTTAGCTTGTGTTCAACCAGAACACCCAGATCCCTTTCACATGTGCTGCTGTCTAGCCAAGTCCCTCCCATTCCATATCTGTCCCTTTGATTTTTTTTGTACCTAAGTGTAGGACTTTGCACTTCCCTCTATTGAAATTCATTTTATTTGTCTCAGCCTATCTAGATCCTTTTGAATCCTGACTCTGTCTTCTTCAGAATTAGCAATCCCACCCGGTTTTGTGTCATCTGCAAATCTGATAAGCATCCCCTCTATGTCTTCCTCCAGGTCATTTATAAAAACATTGAACAATACCGGGCCCAGGACTGAGCCCTGCGGCACTCCACTCGAGTGGCACTCCACTCCGCATCATCTCCCTCTTGCCAAGTGCCCCACATCGGGCACCCCTCCAAGTCACAGTCCATTCCTCCCGCCTTCCACAAAGCTCCTGGCAGGCCACGTGTGTTCAGTGTTCCCTCTTAGTTGAGTCGGTGTGAGCCAGCTCACAGCTTTTTGGCCTCTGGCTCACAGGTTTTGTCTGAGCTCAGGAAGGAGGGCTTCAGAGCAAACTAATCGATGCAGCAGCCCAATCGCCTGCTCACAACTTTCATGTCCGTAGCTCACAAAGTGGAATTTTTGCTCACAGGACTCCACGGCTTAGAAGGAGCACGGCTTGTGTTCCTCCCTCCCTCTCTCATCCTCACAATAACTCCTCCGTGAGACAGGTGAGGCCGAGTGGTCCTTGGCCCCAGGTCCTCCGCTGAGCTCTCACCTGGCCTGGGGACTTGAGCCAGGGTATTCTAAGCCCTCATCGGACACTGCGCTCTCGGGGAACCACCGAGGGACCAATGCAGCCAAGGTGCCACCACTGCCCTCTGGCCAAGGGCAGGGAGCCACGGACTGACCGGTGACCTCCCCCCGCCCCCACAACTCCCGCACAGGAATAGGCCATGCCGGCAGGGCTCTTTTTGTAGAAAAAGCCCAGCAGGAACTCTTTAGTATAATAGGCCACACCCAACAACAGGAACTCATTAGCATATTGGGCCACACCCCTGACAGCACAGCTCATTAGCACATAGACCCCACCCCCATGTTGCCAGAAGTGTGGTCATCCAGCCACACCCACCTTTCCCATCTTATTCTGTTTACCTTGTTTGTTGTCCAAACCCAGGGCCTTTTTTTGTAGCAGGAACTCCTTTGCATGTTAGGCCACACACCCCTAATGCAGCCAATCCTAATGAGTTTCTGCTGTTGGGTGTGGCCTATTATGCTAACGAGTTCCTGCTGGGCGTGGCCAACTCGGGAGCCAGCCGGAACTCCGTTCTTGTGCGTTCCTGCCCCAAAATAGCCCTGGGCCACGGTGGGTTGAGACACAGAAACACAGAAGCACAAAGGTGGAACAGACTTCAAGGGTCATCTAGGCCAGGGATGGCCAAACTGTGGCTCAGGAGCCGCCCGCGGCTCTTCCACACCTATTGTGCGGCCCCCGGCGGGGCAGCTGGGGAAGCTAAATATCATCAGCAAACAAATTATCATTGGACGAATAAATATTACCGATACCTGCTTTTGTTATTAGTTTTGGCAGTCTCGTTTAACGTTAATAAAAAGCAAATCTGCCTATTTCCCAATAAAAACATGTCACACCGGTTCATGCCTTGCGGCTCTCAAGCATGATCCGATGTTTATTCTACGTGGCTCTGACGTTAAGCCAGTTTGCCCACCCCTGATTCTAGTCCAGCCCCCGGCCCCATGCAGGGAATTCACAGCTACCCAACCCCCCACCCTCCCAGTGACCCAGAGGCTCTATGCCCAGAGGAAAGGCAAAAAACATCCAGGAACGTCAAAATGCCTTCCTGACCCCAAAGTGGCGACCAGCATCCCCCTGGGCGTGTCAGAAAGGGCCACGACAACGAAGCGCTGAGGGAACCCACCCTGCCCTCCCTCTCAGGATCTGCCCAAGCTCACAGAATCCGCATGGCTGTCTGGTGGCCATCCAGCCTCTGTCTGAAAACCTCCAGAGGAGAGTCCACCACCTCCCTGGGAAGCCCCGTTCTAGCTGTCAGATGGTTCCCCCCTGCCCCCCGCCGGCCAGTTTGGTGTAGTCGGTTAAGTGCGCAGACTCTAATCTGGGAGAACCGGGTGTGATTCCCCACTCCTCCAGATGCTGCCGCTGGATGGCCTTGGGCAAGCCATCGTTCTGGTCAAAGCTGTCCTTGAAAAACAGCAGTTTCTGTGAGAGCACTTTCAGCCCCACCGACCTCACAGGGTGTCTGTTGTGGGGAGGGGAAGGGAAAGGAGTTTGTAAGCCGCTCTGAGACTCCTTTGGGTAGTGAAGGGTGGGGGATACATCCAATCTCCTCCTCTTCTTCTTCTAGGAGCCAGTTTGGCGTCGTGGTTAAGTGTGCGGACTCTAATCTGGGAGAACCGGGTTTGATTCCCCACTCCTCCTCCACTTGCACCTGGTTGGATGACCTTGGGCAAGCCATAGTCCTGATAAGAGCTGTCCTTGAAGAAAGAGCAATTTCTGTCAAGAGCTCTCTCAGCCCCACCCGCCTCACAGGGTGTCTGTTGTGGGGAGGGGAAGGGAAAGGAGTTTGTCAGCCGCTCTGAGACTCCTTTGGGTAGTGAAGGGTGGGGGATACATCCAATCTCCTCTTCTTCTTCTTCTAGGAGCCAGTTTGGCGTCGTGGTTAAGTGTGCGGACTCTAATCTGGGAGAACCGGGTTTGATTCCCCACTCCTCCTCCACTTGCACCTGGTTGGATGACCTTGGGCAAGCCATAGTCCTGATAAGAGCTGTCCTTGAAGAAAGAGCAATTTCTGTCAAGAGCTCTCTCAGCCCCACCCGCCTCACAGGGTGTCTGTTGTGGGGAGGGAAAGGGAAAGGAGTTTGTCAGCCGCTCTGAGACTCCTTTGGGTAGTGAAGGGCCATGGGGTGTAAATCCAATCTCTTCCTCTTCTTCTTCTTCTCTGCAGCCTCCATGGGCTTTGCCCCCTTTTGTGGCCCTTCTCACACTGCAGGGAGATCTTGGGGGGCAAGCAGGGGGCTGTGTGCTTCCTCGTCTCTTGGAAGGATCTCTCCCCCATTTGGGTTGCCAGCCTCCAGGTGGGGCCTGGAGGTCTCCCAGAATCCCAACTTTTACAGTGGTTAATGGGGGGGGGGGCTTTTTAATTTGATTTTCACATCATGGAAGTTTGTTTCCCTGGAGAAAACGGCCCCTTCAGAGGGCAGACTCTACCATGTACCAGAGATTCTAGGTAAAGCGCCTCCCCACCACCCCAAGAAATTTCCAGGAATTTTTTCAGGCTCCTGTCCTATGGGAGCCCAGGCTCTGCTGCCAAAAGTGGAGGTGACCCGCAGGACGCCCGTCTCTGCTATGCCGCCTCTGCCGGGGCCTCCTCCTCCTCCTCTCCCCGCAGACACCAGCCGGCAGGACCTGGTGGCTGAAATGCGCCCTGCAGGCCTGACCTTTCAGCAGAGGCTTCACGGGATTTTATTGGTCCCCATGCCACGAAGAGCTTCTACCGCACATTTCAACACGGGATGCTTCTGTTAAAGGGACAGGGCGTTTTGCTCCGGGACTGTTGGCTACCCTGCTCTCGAAGGCTCCGGTCTTGGGCAGAGCGAAAGGTGTGCAAGCCCACAGCCTCTGCAGGATCAGGCCGAGAGTGAAGCCCGCCACCTTCTTCCCTGCTGCACCCGTCGGGGGGGGGGGGCGCCCCACTCCCAGGATTTCGACTGGGTTCCAGGCGACAGAGCTCAGTTCCCCCCCTGCCCTTCAGAGGGTGGGCTCCACGGCATCACCTCCCTGCTGAGCCCCCTCCCTGCCCCAAATCTCCAGGAACGTCCCAAACTGGAATTGTGACCCCGGCCTGAAGGAAAGGGACTCTCTCTCTCTCTCTCTCTCTCTCTCTCTCTCTCTCTCTCTCTCTCTCTCTCCTAATGCTAGAACTTCAGGGCTCCCAATGAAGTTGGTGGGCAGTAGATGCCGGACAGACAAAAGGAACATTTTTCTCTCTCTGGGTGTACTAAGAGCCGATGCTCACTCTAAACTGTGGAGTCGTTGTGAGCAAAACTTGTACTTTGTGAGCTACTGGCATTAAAGAAGTGAGCGAGCCATTTGGCTGCTGCATAAATTAGTTTGCTCTGGAGCTGTCCTTCCTGAGCTAAGGCAAAAAAGCTGTGAGCCGGAGGCTAAAAAACTGCGAGCTAGCTCACACTCACTCAGCATAGAGGGAACACTGCGAGTCACAGATTGAAGAGGGAATTAGATTTCTGGAGGGGAGATCTCTCAGGGAGCCAGGAGGGCAGCACCAAGGGAAGGCCTCGGGCTCTACGCCATTTGCCGGCCTTCCGGAGGAACGGGTTGGCCGCGGGGGTCAGCCAGGAGACCGGAGCAGACGGAGTCTGACCCAGCGAGGCCCTTCTGACGTTCTCCTGCGCCGGCCCCTGAATCGGCCCCAGCTGAACTTTCTTTCCTGGCAGCACCGGCGTGGGAGGGCAGGATCCAGCTCATGTTACTGCGGCCCTAACTTATGTAACCGGGGACGGCTATTTTGGAGCAGGACACAAGAGCCTCCCTTCGCCTTCCCAACAAGATGGGAATCCCCTCTGCCCTGTTCTCCCCACGCAGAAGGACACGGCCAAGCCGCTCCGGAGTGGGAGGACTTTGGAGTGATGGAGAGCTTGGCAGGGGGGGGGGGGGGTCTCCTCTCCCACACTGGCAGTCTTTAAGCAGTGACACACACACACACACCCCAGTCCATCCCTCACCTGGCAGCAGCCCAAGGGGGTGCCAGTGTAGTTAAGACAGACTATGGTTGGACCGATCCTGCACAGCATTCCCCCTAAGCTGAGTGAGTGCGAGCTAGCCCACAGTTTTTTTTAGCCTCCAGCTCACACATTTTGGTCTTCGCTCAGGGAGGAGGGCTCCGGAGCAAACAAAATTTATGCAGCATCCAAACCGCTCACTCACAACTTTAATGCCGGTAGTTCAAAAGGTAGAATTTTTGCTCACAGGACTCCACAGCTTAGAGGGCATCTCGGTCCCCCCCCCCTCTCTCTCATACACACACACACACACACCAGGCAGGAGAGCTTGCCTGTAACCCCTTGGGACCTTTCCCAGATATGTGTTTTTCTTAAAGGAGGAGGCGCCAGGAGAAGGGGCCACCCTCGTTCGTCCACTGCGGGATCTGAGGTGAGTTTTGGGAGGCTCCGGCTTTGGAGAAACACCTTGAGGGATCAGAAGGAGAGAAGAGTTTGGTGGAGGGTCGGCGGGCCCTCTCACACCAGTGCCTGGCTGAACGACAGGAACGACAAGGGACCACATCTGGCCCCTCGCAGACGCCTCTGGCTGGATGTGGGGCTCGAGGCTCTCGGGAGAGAAGGGCGGGACCCATATCTGAGGAAGGGAGCTTTGGCTCCGGAAAGCTCAGCCCCCACCACCACCCATCACGTTGGTCTCTAAGGTGTGACTCGACTTGAATCCAGCTCTTCTTCTGCAGACCAACCCAGCGGCCCTCTTGAAACGACCTTCGGGGAGAGAAGGATCACTCTCCGCTTTTCACTGGAGACGCCAAGTGTGGGTTCTTCCACTGAGCCACCACGGCCCCTCCCTGGTGCACCCCCCCCCTTGACCCCAGGCTTCAGGCCAGCCCTTGGGCCTCTGGCTTGGCCACGGTGTCAGCGAATCAAAGAATGTTCAGAGTGGGAACTGGGACCTTGCAGGTCATCTAGTCCAACCCCCCGCACTCTTACTCTAACAGCCCCGGAACAAAAGCCCTCGAGACAAAACGCTCCCGTGAGCGGCCCTTGGCATTCTCCAGAATCCTTCCCTAGGCTGGCTGTTAAACCAAAGCTAAAGGGGTGTGTGTGTGTGTGTGGGGGGGTTCCCTCAGGCCAGGCTCTTCTTAAGGCCTCCATGAGATCTTGGTTTTTCCTTCCCCCAACCGTTTTTTTGTTTTTAAAAATCCAGCTATTTCTCCAGCCTTCCTGTCCCACTGTTGGCCAGCACGCCACAAGGTGGATCATAGAATCATAGAATGTTAGAGTTGGAACTGGGACCTTGCAGGACATCTAGTCCAACCCCCTGCACGCTGCAGGAGCACAGCCAAAAGATAGCCCTACAACATCCCCAAAAGAGGGCCGTCCAGGCTCCGCTTGAAAACGTCCAGCGAAGGAGCCTCCACCACCTCCCGAGGAAGTCTGCTCCACGGCTCAACCACTCTGACAGAAAGTTCCTCCTGATATTTAGCCAGTATCGACTCCCTTGTAATTCCCACCCGTTAGATCTAGTTTGGCAATCCGGAGCAAGAGAGAATAGATCTGCTCCATCTTCTACATGACAGCCCTTCAAATATTTGAAGATCTAGTCTTGCAATCCGGAGCAAGAGAGAATAGATCTGCTCCATCTTCTACATGACAGCCCTTCAAATGCTTGAAGACTGCAATCCTGTTCCCTCTAAGCCTTCTCTTTCCCAGGCTAAACAGACCCAACTCTTTCAGCCTTTCCTCCTAAGACTTGGATTCCAACCCTCTCACCCTCCTGGTTGCCCTCTTCTGGACACGCTCGAGCTTGTCAACATCCTTCCTCAAATGTGGTGAGGCCTGACCATAGCAGAATAGAGCGGAACGACCACCTCCCGTGATCTGGACACAATTGCTTCTGTTAATGCATCCTGAGATTGCATTAGCTTTAGACCAGTGCGTGACCTTCCGCCCATGATCCCAAGGGATGGCCCCACTCTCCCGGTGACATCCTGCCTGAGTAGAAGAGGCTCTCAGGTGCCCTGTGGACCCTCCCGTTCTCCCCCCCTACTCCCGATCTCAGGGGAGGGGGCTGCTGGCGTGAGGGCTCCCCCCATGCCGGGCTGGCTTACGTTGTCATTGGCGGGCTCGTCCTCCATCACGGCCTGGATGCTGTAGGCCAGGAAGCAGAGGATGGCCCCGATCCACAGCAAGATGGAGAAGCCGCCAAAGAGTTGCCGACAGAACTTGACCCACTCCGGGGTGGTCGGGGGAGGCGTCAAGGCGTTGGGACCGTCTTTGGCCAGAATCTCTGCGGCCCGGGTGTTGGTCAGGCCCTGCCACGGGAAGGAAGAGGTCAGCAGAGGACAGGGGAGGGGGGGAGGAAAGGGGGTGCAGAAGACGGATCATTGAGAGACGGACAGCAACTAGGCAGCGGGACAGACGGGGGAGCTGAGGAGGCACGTGTGCAGGGGCCACCCCCGTTTACAAGGGGCCTGAGCCACTGTCCTCCCCGCCACACGCCAGTCTTAAATCACCACTGCAGAGAGCCGTTTACCAGCCAGCTCCTTGCAACTGGGAGACCACTGGTAGAGTTCCCAACCTCCAGGCCGTAGCTGGAGAACCCCCACAATTACAACTGACCTCCCGGCCACAGAGATCCATTCCCCTGGATGAAAATACCTAAACTGAAAGTCACAGCTCAAAACGTCAAGACTCAAAGACCACAGGGAGCTGTAATCAAGCGCTACGCAGAAAAACTGGAATCATTACTACAATGTATTCCTTCAACGAAGCAATTAGAACATGTACAAAGTGCAAAAGGGGTCCATATACAATTGTAACAGCCGTTGACGAAGTTCTCCAGGATGTCAGTTCGTCTCGGTAGGACTTCATCCGAACGGGACCGTGTTAACAATGTTGTGTCTTCTATTCCTTCTAGAAAGGCTCGAGCGTTTCTATCCATACTGCCCATTTTGAATACACCATGTATCAGTATGACAAGTAAGGAAATTTTCTGTGAGAAAACACGGTTATTGTATATATTTTTATTTATTTATTATTTATTTATTATTACATTTATACCCCGCCCTTCCCCGTAGGGCTCAGGGCGGCTTACATGGCAAGAGAAAAACTTGCTAATAAAAACATCAATACTTTAGTACAGTTAAAAACATAATATACAATTTAAAACCCACTCAAACATTAAAGTGCTCAAACTACACATTATTCATTCCAGAATCTCAGAGAGGGCAGCCACAGCCACAAACACAACCCAAACATTCCCGGTAGGCATTCAGAATAGATGTTAACAGATGTTTCTTCCTGCCCTCCTGGGCCCTAACCCCCCCCAAAGATGGTATTTGGCCGGGGGGGGCAGCGGCCCCTAATCGAAGGCCTGGTGGAAGAGCTCCGTCTTGCAAGCCCTGCGGAACTGCACCAGGTCCCGCAGGGCCCGGATCTCCTCCGGGAGCTCGTTCCACCAGATGGGGGCCGCCACCGAGAAAGCCCTAGCCCTTGTGACGGCCAGTTTAGCATCCTTGGGGCCCGGCACGCTATTGGCAACCAGTGCAGCGCTTTCAGCACAGGCTGAACATGGTCCCTTCTAGAGAGACCCATTAACAGCCTGGCCGCAGCATTCTGCACCAGTTGCAGCCTCTGGATTTGCGACAAAGGCAGCCCCATGTAGAGAGCGTTGCAGTGGTCTAGCCTCGAGGTGACCGTCGCATGGATCACTGTGGCCAGATCATCACGGTCCAGGTAGGGGGCCAACTGCCGCGCCCGCCGAAGATGGAAAAAGGCGGACTTGACAGTGGCTGCCACCTGGGCCTCCATCGTTAAGGCAGAGTCCAGGTGAACTCCCAAACTCCGAACCCCCGACACAGGCACCAAAGGCACTCCATCGAAGGTCGGGAGAGGGAACCCCACTCGTGTCCCGGTCCGACTCAAGCCCAGGACCTCCGTCTTTGCCGGGTTTAGTTTCAATCGACTCAGTCGGAGCCAACCAGCCACAGCCTCAAGTGCCCAATACAGGTCATCGGGACTCGAGCCCGACCGGCCACCCAGCATCAGATAGAGTAAGGAATAGAAGACACAACATTGTTAATACGGTCCTGTTTGGATGAAGTCCTTACGAAACGAACTGACATCCTGGAGAACTTCGTCAATAACTATTTTGATTGCATATGGACCCCGTTTTTGCACTTTATACACGTTCTAGTTATCTTGTTGTAAGAATATACTGTTATACCAATTTCAAGCTTTTGTGTGTAGCGCTTGGTTACAGCTTCTGTTGTCCTATAGGCTTGATGTTTTGAGCTGTGACTTTCTGTTCTAGTATATCTCATGATTGTGGGACAAGTAAAGGTGGCAGGTAGGATATATAGAATGAGCAATGCAGAAAGGGGGGACCTTTATTCATGGACTCCCCCATTGTGGACTCCTGTTAATTCCTTTGGACTGTTTATATTAAAGGAATCTAGCACTTGAGCCAGACATCCTGGAGTGCGAAGTCAAATGGGCCTTAGAAAGCATTACTAACAACAAAGCTAGCAGAGGTGATGGTATCCCAGCTGAGCTATTCAAAGTCTTAAAAGATGATGCTGTTAAAGTGCTGCACTCAATATGCCAGCAAATTTGTAAAATGCAACAGTGGCCACAGGATTGGAAAAGGTCAGTTTACATTCCAATCCCAAAGAAGGGAAATGCCAAGGAATGTTCAAACTTTCGCACAATTGCACTCATTTCACGCGCTAGCAAGGTCATGCTCAGGATCC
>NW_015161962.1:681617-686020 GCF_001447785.1 Gekko japonicus
TACCTAATTTATACTCTATCCTAAGTGCCAAATATAACCCCAATCATCTAATTAATCCCATTTCACCTTCACTAATTCATTATAATTACTCTACAGTCCCCCAATTACTGTGACACATATTGCAAAGTTACACATAGTCATCATTCCTTTCTTTCGGAACTATTATCTATTAAAGAGAAAGGACATTTATACACAAATAAGTCTCTTGTCTCATATTCTTTCTCCATCTCTCTGTTTCCTCTTCTTCCTTCTCAACTTCCTTTAGATGTCTAAAATTCTTGAATTCATGTGAGTTCAAGTCCAATTTCTGCCTTCTCCATTTCCATAACTCAGTCGTCGTTCTTTTGTAACGTTTGGAGTTCTTTCCACATCTTCTTTGTTCCTTCCTTTTCTTCACTTGGCATTTTACAAAATGTCCCTTTCTCTGTTGTATTTTTGGCCTCAAACTTATCAATTTCTTTAGGTGGTGTCTTATATAAAGTTCAGGTTTCTGAGATATCTTTTCTGTATTTAAAGGCTGACTATCCAATGGCTCCTTCTCCTGACCATAATCCTGTTGTGATAACACTTGCGAGGATTGCTCCATTTCCTCATTATTTTCCTTCTCTGGATGTAAAGCCTGTGGTCCTTCAAGCAGATTTAAAGGCTGTTGTTACTGCTTGGTTAATTGTTTCTTCCAAAAACTTTTTGAATTATTCAATAGTAAGGTCTTCGATTTGTATATTTAAATCCAAATCATCCTCATCCTCTGCTGCCGCTGCCGCCATTTTCTCACTCCTCCTTAAGTAACTTTCTCAAATATAGCCTTGTTACACACCATTTACTTAAGTTCCCCACTCCTTTTGGCATAACATTCAGCAGATGTCTTTCACTTTTTCCACCACTCTGACTCTAGTTGGCAAATACTTTAGAGTCAGGCATGCATTTTCTATTTCTTTGCCCGTCTTCTCTGTTTCTGCGCAACAGTCACTCCCCCTCACGTTTTGTAGCTGCTTTCACAAAATAATTGGGGATAACTAAAGGGGCGTTTTAAATCAGAGTCTCCAACGTCTTGTATATATATACGCGAAAAAATAACCAAAGTACGATGTGCTACTTGCTTTAAATACTTTTAAAACAGCTGGTCGCTGCTCTGGGAACACGGAAGCCCTGTTCCTCCAGGTCTTCGTTCCTGCTTCGGGACAAACTAGCGTCACCCCCCGCGATTGCCATCAATGGGGGGGGCCAATGCCCCCTGCCACTTCGCCTCCCTCCAGGAAGCGAAGCAGAGCTCACCCGATCGCTGGGTAGCTCCAAGGAGAACGAAGAAGAGACGGGCGGGTCGGAGACGATCCAAGACCCGTCCGTTCGCAGCGCCGTTAAACCGGAAGCTCCAGATCGGGGCTGAGAGAGCTCTTGACAGAAACGGCTCTTTTTCAAGAGCAGCTCTTGTCAGAACTATGGCTTGCCCAAGGTCATCCAGCAGCTGCAAGTGGAGGAGTGGGGAATCAAACCCGGCTCTCCCAGATTAGAGTCCGCGCACTTCACCATGACACCAAACTGGCTCTAATAATAATAATTCAAGTTTTTCTGTGTAGCGCTTGATTACAGCTTCCCGTTGTCTTTTACCACTGGAGAAAATAGCTGCTTTGGAAGGTGAACGCTACGTGGCATTATACCCCATTGAAGCCCCTCCCCTCCCCTCCCCAAACCCTCCCCTCCTTAGCGCACCCCCTCCCAGTTTTCAGGTATTTCCCAATCCGGAGCTGGCAACCCTAACTATGGGGGGTTACTTTTCAGTCCCAGCCAACAAAGAAGAAACTCCCCTCCCCGGTGTGATAGCTCAGAAACAAAACCCTAAATCAGAAGGGAAACTGTGGCCTCCTGGCCCACCTCATTCTACATTACAATACATTACATTACACTTTCAACTTATATACCGCTCCTTCCCGAGGGCTCGGAGCGGTTTTACAGAGACATTTTAAATCATCCTAACTAGGGCCACAGTGCAAGGGGAGGGGTGAATGCCTACCAGGCACCCGAACAGCAAGGTTGTTTCCATGGTGGGTTCTTTCCATTTCAAGGCGACGGTGTCTCGGCGGAGATCTTTTCCCCGCAGCGACTCCTTCTGGAGTGGACCTCATGGTACACAACTATGCAACAGCTGTAGCAACTGGCCTCCGTCCCATTGGCTCTGCCCGCACCACGTCGTCATGTTGCCACGTTTCCTGGACCAATCTCCGCCTCATTTTTTAGCCTCCGGCCCACCCATTTCTGTCTTAGCTCAGGAAGGATGACTTCAGAGCAATGTTCCCTCTAAGCTGAGTAAGTGTGAGCCAACTCACAGTTATTTAGCCTCCAGCTCACACATTTTTGTCTTGGCTCAGGAAGGAGGGCTCCAGAGCAGTGTTCCCTCTAAGCTGAATTAGTGTGAGCCAGCTCAGTGTTTTTTAGCCTCTGGCTCACCGATTTTTGTCTTCGCTCAGGAAGGAGGGCTCTAGAGCAGTGTTCCCTCTAAGCCGAGTTAGTGCGAGCCAGCTCACAGTTTTTCAGCCTCCGGCTCTCACATTTTTGTCTCCGCTGAGGAAGGATGGCTCCAGATCAAACTGATTTATGCAGTAGCCAAATCCCTCACTCACAGCTTTAATGCCAGGAGCTCACAAAGCAGAATTTTTGCTTACGAGACTCCACAGCTTAGAGGGGGCATTGCTTGGGAGAAGGTCCTACAATTCTAAAATACACATTTTATTTTGTTCAGGACAGAGAAACACCTGACTGGAAGGTGAGCTCACGGATCCCATGGTGGTGCCACTGACGGTGAGTGACCCTCATGTGAGTTTGTGCAACTGCCCCCTGCGGTGCTGAAAGGGATGGGGGGGCCCTCCTCCCAGACAGCAGTGACAGCAGCAGAGCGCCTCTGGATGGCCCCACTTCGGGGACAGCCTGCGTCCTTGGGAGAGATCAGAACATCCGCAAGAGCCTGGCCTTGGTTTGTTCCTACAGAGGGAGGGCTGCCAGCACGAAAGGCCACACTGCGGGGCAGAAAAGGGGACGACAATCGCGTGGAAAGTCTCGGGATGTTTCTGGACCCAGCCCTGCTTTGGCCAAGGCCTTCCTCTGGTTTCCTCTGGCCTGGCATTTATCCTTCCTTCTGGACTCCACTGATCTGGCCGTGCTCACCTGTGCAACTGTGACCTCCAGGCTAGATTACTGTAATGCACTGTACACGGGGCTGCCCTGGAGGGCAACGCAGAAGTTTCAGCTACCCTAACCATGAACTCTACACCTATCTTCTATACCAAAAGGATGTTGTTTTCTTGTCTGCTGGCATCAGCTAGAAAAATAATCTAACCTACAAGAGAGAGTCCTGCTATTTAGTAGGCCTTCATCACAGCCTAATAAAACAAAACCTTACTTAGGAGAAAAATCTACAAAACCAGAAAACTATGAATAATCAGAAAGGAGAAAAATCTTTATATTCCCATTCATACTACAGAGGGAAATGCAGCTGCACCTTTGTTTCCCACAAGGGCAGTGTTCCCTCTAAAGCTGAGTTAGTGTGAGCCAGCTCACAGTTTTTTAGCCTCTGGCTCACACGTTTTTTTTCTTAGCTCGGGGAGGACGGCTCCAGAGCAAACTAGTTTATGCAGCAGACCAATCGCTCGCTCACAACTTTAATGCCAGGAGCTCACAAAGTAGAATTTTTGCTCACAAGACTCCACCGCTGAGAGGGAGCACTGCTCGAGGGGCTGATTCTTCGTGACCCGGCCCACGCACCCGAAGGGCCTCCTCCCCTGGTAGGAGCCCCTGGGCCCACTCAGACCGGATCAGGGTCCCCTTCTGAGCATTCCTTCCGCAAGTGCGGCACAGCTCTCGTGCTAGCTTTTCCCATCAGCCCCCTTTTCCTGCACCGGAGGATGTTGCCATCTCCCCCCTCCACCCCCCCGATGGCCTTTGGAAGAGCCTGCGAAACGGTTCTGTTTCCAAAAGCATTTCCCCGATTGTTCGAAATGACTCTTTGGGCTGAGAGGCCCCAGTCATGCTGTATCCAGGGGTCATTTCCTGCCGGAGCGTGGCGGAGCGGTGCTCCGGCAGTAAGGAGCCCGGGGCGCCCCCCGCAGGCAGGGAACCCAGTCATGCTTCCATGCCTGCCCTTTGTCAGGGGGTGTGGCATATGCAAATGAATTATGGAAATGAGCTCCACCTCTCTCTCTCTTTTTTTTTTACAAAATTACCCCTGGCTGTATCTGTTTGCTTGTGAGGGTTTTGGGCTCGAACAGATTGACGTTCTGAGTTCTGACTGATCTCCTGGAATCTGCCTTGCATTCCTCTGCAACAGCGGGGTCAGGAACAGGAAAAGAGAGGGTGGCCCCGGGGAGGCAGTAGTGAGGATTGCCCCCCGGGGTGACTTACCTTGGACAGGC
>NW_015161962.1:686085-689594 GCF_001447785.1 Gekko japonicus
AAGAGGCACAGGCCGTGAGTCACACTGGTGCAGAGCTGAACGGCCTGGCATGTGATTGGGGTTGCCACCCTCCAGGTGGTGTCTGAAGATTTCCCAGAATTACAGCTCGTCTCCAGGTGACAGAGATCGGTTGCCCTGGAGGGAACGGCCACTTCGGAGGGCGGACTCTCTGGCATCACGGCTCACTGAGGAGGCCCCTCCCCTCCCCAGGCTCCACCCCCAAAGTCTCCAGGTATTTCCCAGCCCAAAGCTGGCAACCTGACAGGGGACTGTGATCCAAAGGGAGGAGGGGGTGCGTTTCTCCCCAGACTGTCCAGGCCTCCTGCCAGCCCTCTATCCCTGGGATGCCCCCCACGCCACCCAAACACCACACCCTGGGTGAGGGGGGGCATGGGGTTGTGTCCCCCACCCTTGAGAGCCCAGCTCCCTGGGAGGCAGCCAGGAGCTCGAAAGCAGAGCACAGTTTTGCTCCTTTAAAGGAGCTCTGTCCCGCCCCCGCCCCCCCCGGACAGCTGCCCCCCGCCCCCTCTCTCACCAGGTTGACTTCCTTCTTGAGTTCGTCCAGCTCCTTCTCCTTCTGCTTCTTCTTGCCCCCTCCATTCTCCGGGGTGGCCCCCGGGGGGGAGTACTCGCGTCCCGCCTGAGAACATAAGAACATAAGAGATGCTCATGTTGGATCAGGCCAAAGGCCCATCCAGTCCAACACTCTTCTGTGTCACACAGTGGCCAGAAATACCAGGTGCCATCAGGAGGTCCAGCAGTGGGGCCAGGACATTAGAAGCCCTCCCACTGTTGACCCCCCCAAGCACCAAGATGACAGAGCATCACTTCCCCAAGAGTCCCTATCTATACCTTGTGGCTAATAGCCACTGATGGACCTCTGCTCCATATGCTTATCTAATTCCTTCTTGAAGTTGTCCATGCCTGTAGCCGCCACCACCTCCTGTGGCAATGAGTTCCATGTGTTAATCACTCTTTGGGTGAAGAAGGACTTCCTTTTATCCGTTCTAACCCGACCGCTCAGCAATTTCATGGAGAAGGGAGAGAAGGTGTGAAAGGGAAAGCGGGGGGGGGGGGAGCGGCAAGGCAAAGCACTCTCCACCCATGGCGACGAGGGCATTGGAGTGGACCCCACCGGACCCTGAAGGACTGGCCCCAGTGATGCCACCAGGAATACAGGGCACACTCGTCTTGCAGGCGCCCCTGGACCGCTGCTGGATTCGACTGCCACAGACTGGGAACTTCCCCCAAATCAGGACAGGGTGCCTTGCTGGCCAAAGAGATCAAGTCATAGAATCACAGGATCATAGAGTTGGAAGGGCGCTCCAGGGTCATCTAGTCCACCCCCTCCGGCACAACGCAGGAAATTCACAAATACCTCCCCACCAAAACTCCAGTGAGTGACCCCCTGCTCCATGCCCAGATGATGAAAAAAAAAAAAAAACCTCCAGAAGATCCCTGGCCAAAATGGCCTGGAGAAAAATTGCTTCCTGAACTCAAAGTGGTGATTGGCGTTTCCCTGGGTGTGTAAGAAAGGGCCGCGAGAACTAAGCAGGGAGGCAACCCTTCCTGCCCTCCCTCTCACGATCTGCAGGCAAACACCCACCTCAGGTATGAATTCAGTCCACACCAGCAGCTGGCTCTACACATAGGTTGCGCACAAACACTCCTTTCTGAAGCACAAGAGCGGGAGTGGCTTCCTCCTTGGTACGGCTGCTGTAGGGTGATCCCCCGTGGGGAGGGGTGGGCAGCCTCCCTTTGGCCTGGGGGAAGCCCACCCATTCCTGTCTTCACATCCCATCCTGCCCAATGAACAGCTCGATCTGAGTCCAGCAGCCCCTTAGAGACCCACAAGATTTCCAGGGGAGGAGCCATGTGGAGAGTCAGGAACCCGAGCGAGGGAGGTCTCTTGCTCCAGAGCTCCTACCCCAAGAACCCGGTTGGTCCCTAAGGACTCCGATCCGGCTCCTCTCCTGCAGACCAACACGGCTGCCCCTCTGGAACGATGTCACTGAAGTGGCCCAACCCTTGGGTATCCTGAATTCAACTCCTAAGCAGCAGAGCTTGTAAGAGGGCAACCGGGGTGGTGAGAGGGTTGGAATCCAAGCCTTACGAGGAAAGGCTGAAAGAGTTGGGTCTGTTTAGCCTGGGAAAGAGAAGGCTTAGAGGGGACATGAATGATTGCAGTCTTCAAGTATCTGAAGGGCTCTCATGTAGAAGATGGAGCAGAACTATCCTCTCTTGCTCCGGATTGCAAGACTAGGTCTAATGGGTGGAAATTACAAGGGAGTCGTTCCCGGCTAAATATCAGGAGAAACTTCCTGACTGTGAGAGTGGTTGAGCAGTGGAACAGACTGCCTCGGGAGGTGGTGGGTGCTCCTTCTCTGTACATTTCCAAGCGGAGGCTGGGCGACCCTCTTTCGGGTGTGTTGTAGGGCTGTCTTTCAGCTCTGCTCCTGCAGAGTGCAGGGGGTTGGACTAGATGACCTGCGAGGTCCCAGTTCCAACTCTGACCATTCTATGATTCTATGATTAACCCTCGTGGCTCAGGGCGGAAGAGTCAGGACTGATCCAACCAAACTTGCTGCCAGAAGGGGTGACTTGCCATGGCAATGTGGAAGAATAAGTCATCCTTGGGACACTGGTGGAGGGAAGCAGGGAACCGAAGATGGACTCAAACGCCCCCCACGCTCAGGGTGCGTCCCTGGGACGCTCGAGGGTGGGATGCTGGAGTTCCCCTTCTGCCTCCTGCTGGGGCCGAGGCTGGCCGTCTCCTCTCTCCCTGGGAGGGAAGCCTCCTGGCTGAGAAGAACCGCAGCACCGCTGGAGTGCTTGGTGAGAGGGACTGCGTGTGGGCCAAGCACCGTCTTGCCTCGGAGGGGCTGCCCTGCACACGGACCCCCCCAGCCTGGAGGGGCCAAAGGTGGGACAAGGCTGGGGGGGGGCAGGCTGGCCATGGCAGAGGCTACGGTGTCCTCCTGGTATCCTGACTTCTTGAGCTGGGACCCTCCCCTGAAGGGGACGTGAGGAAGTCCCACCCCCCGTGTCCCCCGTTGCGCTGTGAAAGGTCTGCCTGCTCCCAGTGGACTGACGGCAGGAAGAAGCAGGGGGGTGGCCGTGCTCCGTTCCGCTCTCTGCCCCCCCCCCCCCCCCCCCCCCGCGCACACTCATAGGGTCACAGTTATCCCCAGCGAAGGGGCCCTGCTGCCCGGCTCTGGCATTCCCGTGGAGCGGCCCAAAGAGATGGTCGGCAAACACAAGAAGGCAGAAAGTCCTCTTGGATGCGCCTCAGCGAGCCCCGTGGCTGGCCAGGAGAGTGGAACAACAGTCTGCCCATCCACCAACTCTTCTGTGAATGACCACTGTCTGTGGGGATCCTAGTGGGGCCTACTGGCAGGGGTCATTTCCTGCAGGAGCGCACAGGAGCGGAGCTCCGGCAGTAAAGAGCCCAGGGGGCGGGGACATGCAACAAGCCCCCCCCCCTGCTCCCAGCAGCCGTCAGTCGGAGC
>NW_015161962.1:689940-692767 GCF_001447785.1 Gekko japonicus
GGTCCTTTGAGCGGAAGGCGCTGGGACCGAACTGGGGATGCCCACTGATTGTGCAAAGCGCAGGCTCTGCCCCCGGGGAGTGTTGTGGTGCCCCTCGGAATTCGCCAGCTGTGCTGTGCAGAAGAGAAACACCACCACCCCCCCCCCGGGTGCGGCCAGGGGTAACTCTGGGAGGCGGGAGGGGCTGTGTCCCAGGAGGGGTGGGGAGCTGCCGCCTTCTCCCCCTCGCCTGCCTCTGAAGGGGGTGCCTCGCCTGGCACGGTGCTGGCGGCCCTCTTCCCATGGCCCGAAGGAGAGCCTTCATTAGCAATCCAGGCATGTCTGGCAGCGAAGGAACCAAAAGCGCGGCAGAAGAATCTGTCCAGGCACTGGAGTGAGGGGCCGGCCCAGCTGCACGGCGGTTCCAAGTCTATTCAGACCGCTGCCTTTTCAGCCAGGCAGAAAAGGAGCTCTATTCTTGCTCAGGACTCAGTGGCACCGGGGGGGGGGGGGAAGGCCTTCCCTCCCAGCCCATTTCCTCTTGCTCCGGGTTCTTGGCTAGGTGCAGGTCCCCCTCTGGTCTCCCTTCCAGGCCGCAGAAGGAGGCGAGGAAGGCAGGCGTGGCTTTCATCTGCAAGAAAGGATCTGTCCCGCAGCTGGCCAGACAGCCGGGGGTCCCGCCAGCCAGCTACCAGGTGAGGCTTGGCTCCAGACCACGGGGATCAGCCCCCCTGGAGAAAATGGCTGCTTTGGAGGGGGGGGACTCTGTGGCCGCCTACCCCACTGAGTTCCCCATTTCCCCCTGTGTTCCGCCCTCTGTCGTCCTCCTTGACCCCACCCGCTTCTCTTATGCGGGGACACTCAGCCTTGGGTGTGGTTTCCTCCCGCTTGCCCTGGACCGAGTGTTCCTATCCATACTTTGTGGCTAATGGCCACTGATGGACCTCTACTCTTAACATAAGAACATAAGAGACGCCAATGTTGGGTCAGGCCAAAGGCCCATCCAGTCCAACACTGTGTCACACAGTGGCCAAAAATACCAGGGGCCATCAGGAGGTCCAGCAGTGGGGCCAGGACACCTGGAGCCCTCCCACTGTTGCCCCCCCCCAAGCACCAAGAATACAGTGCATCACTGCCCCAGACCAAGAGTTCCTATCCATACCTTATGGATAATGGCCACTGATGGATCAGGCCAATGGCCCATCCAGTCCAACACTTTGTGTCACACAGTGGCCATAAAATACCAGGTGCCTTCAGAAGGTCCAGCAGTGGGGCCAGGACACTAGGAGCCCTCCACTTCCCCCCGTCCCCAAGCACCAAGAATACAGTGCATCACTAGCCCCAGACCGAGAGTTCCTAACTATACCTTGTGGCTTATAGCCACGGACAGACCTCTGCTCAGCTAATGATGGATCTGGCCAATGGCCCATCCCAGTCCAACACTCTGTGTCACACATGGCCAAAAATACCAGGGGCCCTCAGGAGGTCCAGCTAGGGGGCCAGGACACCAGAAGCCCTCCCACTGTTGCCCCCCCCAGCACCAAGAAGACAGAGCATCACTTGCCCCACACCGAGAGTTCCTATCCATACCTTGTGGCTAATGGTCACTGATGGACCTCTTAACATAAAAACATAAGTGAAGTCAATGTTGGATCAGGCTAATGGCCCATCCAGTCCAACACTCTGTGTCACACAGTGGCCAAAAATACCAGGTGCCTTCAGAAGGTCCAGCAGTGGGGCCAGGACACTAGGAGCCCTCCACTTCCCCCCCCCAAGCACCAAGAATACAGTGCATCACTAGCCCCAGACCGAGAGTTCCTAACTATACCTTGTGGCTTATAGCCACGGACGGACCTCTGCTCAGCCAATGATGGATCCGGCCAATGGCCCATCCCAGTCCAACACTCTGTGTCACACATGGCCAAAAATACCAGGGGCCCTCAGGAGGTCCAGCAGAAGGGCCAGGACACTAGAAACCCCTCCCACTGTGCCCCCCCCAGCACCAAGAATACAGTGCATCACTTGCCCCAGACATAAGAACATAAGAGAAGCCCATGTTGGATCAGACTAGTGGCCCATCCAGTCCAACACTCTGTGTCACACAGTGGCCAAAAACACCAGGTGCCTTCAGAAGGTCCAGCAACGAGGCCAGGACACTAGAAGCCCTCCCACTGTTGCCCTCCCCCAAGCACCAAGAATACCGAGCATCCCTTGCCCCAGACTGAGAGTTCCTATCTATACCTCATGGCTAAGAGCCACTGATGGACGTCTGCTCCCTATGCTTATCTAATTCCCTTTGATTGCAGGCCACGGGGGGGGGGTTCCTCTTGCAGGGGGCCCCACTGGACTCTGCCGTTTTCAAGATGCGCCCACCAGAACCAGTGACGTCCATTTCCTGTGCCCACCACCAGGGGCTGCGACACCTGCAAACAGGCAAGGCCCTTGGAAGCAAACGGTGTGTGTGTGTGTGTGTGTGTGTGTGTGTCATGAACTCGCATATGATGCCCAAGCCCTGGCCAAGAGGCTGGCCGCCTGCCCCCGGGTCACTGTGCCCCCCCCCTCCCGATGATAAGCTGATCGCTGCCTTCTGGGTAGCTCCTCTCCCCTCCGGAGAAGAGTCTGGGGGCTGTCGGTGGGTTTCTGTCGGGGCACGGTGACACCAGCCGGGAGGCCCAAGTGACCCGGCTGCGCAACGAGAGACAGTTGGTGGCTTTGCCCAGTGACAGCGCCACACAGGTGCTCCCGCACGGCCGGACGGGGTCACAGCCGGAGGACCTAAACAAGTATGTCTGCCAAGAGGGGGGAGGGAGTGTGTGCTTCCGGGGGGGGGGGGGCAAAGCGGCAGCTC
>NW_015161962.1:692812-697847 GCF_001447785.1 Gekko japonicus
CAGGTGACCTGGCTGCATATTGCCCAGGAGTCCTCCTCCTCACCCATTCCTGTCCCAGCCTAGAAAGGGAGAGGCTGGCAGGAAGCGGTGGGCAGCGGAAGCATGCAGAAACCCCCCCCCAGCACACACACACACACACACACACACACACACACACACACACACACACACACAGAGGGGTGCCAGCCCTCATAAAGCCCGGGCTGTTTTTCCTCTTCTATTTATACACCAGGGGGAGAAGAAGGGAGGGCCGGGGGAGGAGGAGGAGGAAGCGGTCCCAGCGGCATCTCGGCCGGGAGCCGGTTTGCCCCGAGGGGAACTGAGGCTGTTGCGGAAGCCGGTCATGCTGAGGGTGGGCCAGCAGGGGGCGGGGCTACAGAGTGCTCGAGCTGTGTGCGTGGGGCCGTCCAGTCCAGTTTCAGGGGTGCCCAGCCGTCCCCCCTTCCCTCTCTGCCTCCCCACCCCTCCCCTCCGGCTCTCTGTAAGGTGACCCCCTGCCCTGACCTACTGTTCTTGGCAAGGGGGCCGGTTTTCCACGAGTCTGGCGATGACCTGCTCTCCTGATTCCCCCCTGAGGAATAAACATCTGCTTCTGGCCCAGTCCTGACGGCCCCCTGGAAAGGGCCAAGGAGCGGGGCCAAGCCCAGTTTGGGCCATGCGGCCCCTCCTCGTTACTCGGGACCACACCGCTCGGTCCGAGTGCCGGAGGAGCACCGCGTGAGCCGACCCGATTCCCCTGGGCGTAAGCAGAGCCAAGAGTCCAAAGCTCTCTCTACCAGATGTCTGACGCTCGACGGCTTCTGCCCTGGAAATCGGGTTGGCCGCTAAGGTGCGGCACTCGAACTGAGCTGTCCTACCTCAGGGCAACATGGCCACCCTCCGAAGCTATCTGGACGAAGAAGAAGAAGAGGAGGAGGAGGAGGAGGAGGAGGAGGAGATTGGATTTATACCCCATGGCCCTTCACTCCCCAAGGGAGTCTCAGAGGGGCTTACAAACTCCTTTCCCTTCCCCTCCCCACAACAGAGGCCCGGTGAGGTAGGTGGGGCTGAGAGAGCTCTTTCCAGAACTGCCCTTAAGAGACAGCTCTGAATGAACTATGGCTTGCCCAAGGTCATCCAGCCGGTGCAAGTGGAGGAGGAGTGGGGAATCAAACCCGGTTCTCCCAGATTAGAGTCCACGCACTTAACCACGACACCAAACACTCAGCACTCCAAGTCACTCCGGCCAACAGCGGCCTGCTCCAAAGGCCCAGGCAGCTGGTGTGGGAACACATCTGCCCTCTGAGAAGCCCGCTCCCGTTCTAGAGGCTCTGAGCCACGAAGGCCACGTGGCAGGTCCTGCTCAGAGGCGGCGCTCTGCTGAAGGTGCCCTGCCTTTCTTCTTCCCAGTGGGGGCCCGCAGCTCTGTACTCCTCCAGAGCAAGGCTCCCTCTAAGCTGTGGAGTCCTGTGAGCAAGAATTCTACTTTGTGGGCTACTGGCATTAAAGTGGTGAGCGAGCCATTGGGCTGCTGTGTAAATCAGTTTGCTCTGGAGCCCCATCCTCCCTGAGCGAAGACAAAAAAAATGTGCGAGCCGGAGGCTAAAAAACTGTGAACTAGCTCACGCTAACTCAGCTTGGAGGGAACACTGCTCCTAAGTCCAGTCAGAGGAACGTGTTCAGCTGCTTAGGCCCGTGTCTCTTTCGCCCCTTTCTTGCTGTTTCCAGCCAGAAAGGCTCAGGAGGGTATTTTTGTAAAGTTGAGCATAAGGGAAGTAACAGCTGCGGGGGTCACTTTATGAGGGAGAGGATCGCAGTCCACTGCAGGGCTTTGTTGTGTGGGTCCCCCCCCCCCTTTGCTGCAGGCGCACTGTGCTTGAGAACCTAAGAAGAACCCTGCGGGGTGAGGCCAGGAGTCAGTCTAGTCCAGCATCCTGTTTCCCACAGGGACGCAGCAGATGTCCAGAAGGACCACAAAGGGGAGGGAGGGAAGAATCCGTGCCCCCCTACCCATCGTGGCCCATAGCAAGTACTACTCTGCCCTGAGTGGCCGTGGGACAGGCACACACTCACAGCCTAACCTACCCTGCAGGGCTGTGGTGAGAAGGATTTTTTTTCTAAATCATTACTTCCTTGGTAGCCCACCTTTCTCCCTGAGAAGCACAGTGGATTGCAACACTGATACTGCAGTTCAATCAGACTGCAAGGACCCAAAGCAACGGGTTTAAATTACACGCAGAAAGGTATCGGCTGGATTCACGGTCAGAGTGGTTCAGAGGTGGAACCAACTGCCCAGGGAGGTGGTCAGCTCCCCTTCGCTGGCAGCTTTCAAGAAGAGGCTGGACGAATAATGGTCAGAGATGCTCTAGGCTGGTCCTGCATTGGGCAGGGGGTTGGACTACTAGATGGTCCGTATGGCCCCTTCCAACTCAGTGATTCCATGATAAACAATCCCATGGGAATAGGATCACAAAACTGGGATATGGAACGGACAACAGGGGGGCGAAACACAATGAAAAATTTAAAATTGTGAACTTAGGCCGATCACAAGAGGGAGGGCAGGAAGGCCTGCATTGGTGCTTAGTCCTCGTGGCCCTTTCTGACACGCCCAGGGAAATGCTGATTGCCACTTTGGGGTCAGGAAGCCATTTTTCTCCAGGCCGGTTTGGCCAGGGATCCTGGAGGTTTTTTTTGTCATCTTCTGGGCATGGGCCACTGCGGGGGTGGAGGGGGAGGCATTTGTGAATTTCCTGCCTTGTGCAGGGAGTTGGACTAGATGACCCTGGAGGTCCCTTCCAGCTCTATGATTCTATTTTTTTTTTAAAAAAAAACCCGTCTAGGTGTAATTTGTCATAAAGCAGAAAGTGGGTTACAAAAGTCTAGGAGGGTGAGTCTATCAGTGGCTACTCGCCAGGGTGACTGAGGGGAGCTTCCCCATTCAGAGGCACTAATCCTGTGGATCTCAGAGCCAGGAGGCAACATTAGGGGACATCTGCTGTCTCCGCGTGGGAAACAGGATGCTGGCCTAGACTAATGCCTGGCCTCATCCCGCAGGGCTGTTGCACGGTCAGCTGACTGCCTGTGAGCTCGAGTCAAAACCCCTCCCCTGGATGCGTCCCCGAGAACACTTTGTCCCTTTGGACAGCACCCAGGTGTTGGCTGGGGGGGGGCTGTCCCCCAGGGACAGGGCTGCTGGAGGAGAGGAGGGGCTTGCAATTCCCAGCCACCAGCAACGCAGCAACCCCCTCCGGGCCCGCAAGAGAACTCCGACCGGCACTCCTCTTGGGGCAGGCAAGCAAGGGGCCCCGTCACCTTTGCTTCTCAAGCCTTTGGGTCCTGAGCACCCCCAGTCCTTGATCTCCCCCTTCTCTCTTGCCCCGTAGACCCTAAAACCACCACCACCACCAGCAGCTTCCCAGCTGCAGGTGTCTAGAGGCCGTGGCCGGGTTGCAACGATCCAAAGTTTAGATCCCAAACAAAGGTCCCTTCAGAGTGGCTGTCTTTCCCTCTGCTGTGCACCGCGGTTTGAAACAAAGGCACTCAGCCGGACCCACAGAAATTACCTTGTTTAAAATTCATATCGGATGTGAACCTGGATTCAGAATGCCTGGGTAGCCGAGGTCTAGTCTGAACCGGGGGGGGGAGCAGCAACCTTTGGTGGCCCCCCAATTGGACACTGCCTGTGCCCTGATCCTCCTAGAAAGAGCCCACCATGCACCTGGCACAGACCCCACTCCTACCCTGGGGCAGGAGCCACGGCTCTGGGGAGGGGCACTGAGACAAGGGAATCAGACCACTGGTCCACTGAGGTCCCTGTTGTCTCCTCAGACCGGCAGCAGTTCTCCAAGGTCTCAGGCAGAGAGAGGTCCTGCACATCACCTCCTGCCTGGTCCTTTTAGCTGGAGATGCCGGGGACTGAACCTGGGACCTCCTACATGCCAAGCAGAGGCTCTGCCACTGAGCCACGGCCCCTCTTGACAGTTCTTCAGGGTCTCAGGCAGAGGTCTTTCCCATCCCCTCCTGCTTGGTCCTTTTTAACTGGAGATGCTACCTGGGATTGAACCTGGGACCTCCTGCATGCCCAAGCAGAGGCTCTGCCACTGAGCCACAGCCCCTCTTTACAGTTCTTCAGGGTCTCAGGCGGAGGTCTTTCCCATCACCTCCTGCCAGGTCCATTTAACTGGAGATGCTACCTGGGATTGAACCTGGGACCTCCTGCATGCCAAGCAGAGGCTCTGCCACTGAGCCACAGCCCCTCTTTACAGTTCTTCAGGGTCTCAGGCACAGAGGTCTTTCCCATCACCTCCTGCCTGGTCCGTTTTAACTGGAGATGTTGGGGATTGAACCTGGGACCTTCTGCGTGCCAAGCAAAGGCTCTTCCACTGAGCCACAGCCCCTCTTTACAGCTCCCCAGGGTCTCAGGCGGAGGTCTTTCCCATCACCTCCTGCCTGGTCCTTTTAATTTGAGATGCCAGGGACAGAACCTGGGACCATCTCCATGCTGACCAGATGCTCTGCCATTGAGCCACGGCCCCTCACCAAAACAGGAAGGTGCTTTATGCTAAATCAGACCACTGGTCCATTCAGGTCAGTCTTGTCTACTCAGACGGGCAGCCGCTCTCCAGGGTCTCAGGGCGAGGTCTTTCTCATCACCACCTGGCTGGTCCTTTTAGGTGGAGATGCCCAACTTGGGACTTTCTGTCTGCCAAGCAGAGGCTCTGCCGCTGAGCCACAGCCCCTCCCAAACATCATGAGACACAGACTGAGGCCGGCAGCCCTGTTAGCTTGTCTGTGGCAGCAGGAAAGAGGGAGAGTCCAGGAGCACCTTCAAGACTCACAAAACTGGTGGCAGGGGAGGCGCCTTTGGGAGTCGCCGCTCCCTTCCGGAGACCTTTGCTGCTGCTGCTGTCCTGAGGCAGGCACACAACAAGCGGCCTTCGAATGAATCCTCAGGGTCCGTCCTGTCTCTCTCTCCAAGGGCTCTCTCCTATCCATCTAACCGGAGAGCGGGGGGGGGGGGGGGGAGGCGGGGTGGGGGGGGCCCCTGTTTACCCCC
>NW_015161962.1:698489-708038 GCF_001447785.1 Gekko japonicus
CCCCCCGCCGACGGGGAGGGAGGGAGGGAGGGACACACCACACACAAACACCCCCACCCCCCGCGTAGCCCCTTTCCAGGGATTGGTCCTCTGGCCCCCGGGCTTTGGGGCACCCCACCTCCCCCGCTCGTGGCCCCTCCCGTCCAACACTCCGTCTCACACTGTGGCCAAAACCCAGGGGGCTTCAGCAAGTCCACCGGCGGGGCCAGGACGCCAGGAGCCCTCCCACTGTAGCACCAAGGAGACGGAGCATCCCTTGCCCCAGACATAAGGACAGAAGAGGAGCCAGTGCCGGATCAGGCCAGTGGCCCACCCAGTCCAACACTCTGTGTCACACAGGGGCCAGAAATACCAGGGGCCCTTGGAAGGTCCAGCAGTGGGGCCAGGAGGTCGCTAGAAGCCCCTCCCACAGTTGCCCCCCACCCCAAGCACCAAGAAGACAGAGCATCCCTTGCCCCAGACATAAGAACATAAGAGAAGCCAATGCTGGATCAGGCCAGTGACCCCTCCAGTCCAACACTCTCTGTGTCACACTGTGGCCAAAAACACCAGGGGCCATCAGGAGGTCCAGCAGCGGGGGCAGAACTCCAGAAGCCCTCCCACTCTGCCCCCCCCCCAAGCACCAAGAATACAGAGCATCACTGCCCCAGTCATAAGGATGTAAGAGAAGCCAGTGTTGGATCAGGCCAATGGCCCATCCAGTCCAACACTCTGGGTCACACAGTGGCCAGAAATACCAGGGGCCACCAGGAGGTCCGGCAGTGGGGCCAGGACACTAGAAGCCCTCCCACTCTTCCCCCCCCCCAAGCACCAAGAATATAGTGCATCCCTTGCCCCAGACATAAGAACATAAGAGAAGCCAGTGTTGGGTCAGGCCAATGGCCCGTCCAGTCCAACACTATGTGTCACACAGTGGCAAAAAATACCAGGTGCCATCAGGAGGTCCAGCAGTGGGGCCAGGACACCAGAAACCCCTCCCACTGTTGCCCCTCCCAAGCACCAAGAAGACAGGGCATCCCTTGCCCCAGACTGAGAGTTCCTATAAGAACATAAGAGAAGCCAGTGCTGGATCAGGCCAGTGGCCCATCCAGTCCCACACTCTGTGTCACACAGGGGCCAGAAATACCAGGGGCCCTCAGGAGCTCCGTCCAGCAGCGGGGCCAGGACACTAGAAGCCGCCCTGAGCCTGCCTAGGCGGGGAGATCAGGATACAAATTGAATTAAATAAATAATAAATAGAAGCCCTCCCACTGTTGCCCCCCCCCCGCACCAAGAATCCAGAGCATCACTGCCCCAGACTTCCAAGCCCTACAGAGCATCACTGCCCCAGACTTTGGGTCTCCGTCTGAGGCACGAATCCAGGCCCCTCTACTACACACAGGCCTCCTTGCCGTGGTGCCTGGACCCACTTCCGAGTCTCTGTCTGCACCTCCCGGGGGCTTCCCACAGGCCTGGGCAGAAGACCAGAACCCAGGAGCTGGACGGATTGCTGCCTGCAAGTTTGCCTCTGGTGTGGTTGAGGGATGAGCTGTCTTCCCACACACAAAAAAAAGAATCGATATTCGGAGCCAGGGCCACTCTCTGGTCCTTCCTGAGAACTGACCAGCTGCAGGATGGGCAGAGAAACCCGGCCACTCCAGCCCCACCAGTCAGGCCGCTCTGGGAACCTTTGGGTCGCCCCAGTGGAGTTTTCTGTGCGAGGCCAAGGTTGGAGGAGTGCTGGAGGGGGGAAAGGTCCCTTGCTTGGAAAGGTTGGGGGGGGGAATTAGCTGCCCTCTACTGTTCAGGGGGAATTAGCTCCCGGGCACACGCGGCGCTGGGTCCTTGCTTTCCAAATCCCTTTTTAATTTGTTTTTGGGTGTGGGCCGGCAGTTTCACTCCACTCAAGGGCCCGTTTTGTATCTGGGTCCAGGTGAAGATCCCCTGTTCTCTGATACCATTTCTGGCAGGGTTTTCCCTCGTCTCAAAGCTTCCTCCCCCCCCCCAGTTTGGCGTCGTGTGCAGGTGGACTCTAATTTGGGAGAACCAGGTTTGATTCCCCACTCCTCCACTTGCACCTGGCTGGATGACCTTGGGCAAGCCGTAGTTCTGGCAAGAGGTGTCCTTGAAAAAAGAGCAGTTTCTCTCAGAGCTCTCTCAGCCCCGCCTGCCTCACAGGGTGCCTGTTGTGGGGAGGGGAAGGGAAAGGAGTTTGTAAGCCGCTCTGAGACTCCTTTGGGTAGTGAAGGGCGGGGGATAAATCCAATCTCTTCTTGAGTCAGTTTGGTGTAGTGGTTAAGTGCGGGGACTCTAATCTGGGAGAACCGGGTTTGATTCCCCCACTCCTCCACTTGCACCTGCTGGATGACCTTGGGCAAGCCATAGTTCTGACAAGAGCTGTCCTTGAAAAAGAGCAGTTTCTGTCAAGAGCTCTCTCAGCCCCACCTGCCTCACAGGGTGTCTGTTGTGGGGAGGGGAAGGGAAAGGAGTTTGGAAGTGAATCTCGCTCTTCTAGTTTTGTCTTTGTAGAGTAAGGATGTAGCAGATTTTGCTCTGTTGTTATTTTCATCCCAGTTACCCTTCCATTGCTAGAATTTAGTAAAAACTTTATATTTTAATCACACATGGACTCTGAGTCTGAATTATTTTATTCCGGGACTGCTGGACTATCTTATCTCTGCTAAATACCATTTTTTCAATATCTCACTATCACCCAACAAGAAACCACTCTGAGACAGCCCCAGGCAGGGGGCCCCCCCCCCCCCGGGTGCACATGCCCATTCCTCTTTGCCCTCTCCAGCTCACTTTGCACAAAAGAGCGGGACATTCACCACCACCACCACCACCCAGTCTCTTCTCCACTGGAGCTTAGTCCTCCTGGAAGGACCTGGCAGCTTGGGGGGGGGGGTGTTCCCTGGCATCCTATGCCCACCGAGCTGAGCTCCCTCCCTCCTCCAAACTCCGCCCTCCTGAGGGAGGGTCCCGGTGGCTCGGGGGCAGAGCGCCTGCTTGGCACGCAGAAGGCCCCAGGCTCACTCCCCGGCAGCCTCTCCAGCTCAAAGGACCAGGCAGGAGGTGAGGGGAAACGAAGAAGAAGAGGAGGAGGAGGAGGAGATTGGATTTATACCCTGCCCTTCACTTGGAGCATCAGAGCGGCTTACAACCTCCTTTCCCTCCCCCTCCCCACAACAGACACCCTGTGGGGCAGGTGGGGCTGAGAGAGCTCTTGACAGAAACGGCTCTTTTTCAAGAACAGCTCTTGTCAGAACTATGGCTTGCCCAAGGTCATCCAGCCAGGTGCAAGTGGAGGAGTGGGGAATCAAACCCGGTTCTCCCAGATTAGAGTCCGTGCACTTCACCACTGCACCAAACTCGCAAGAAGAAGAAGAAATTGGATTTATAACCTGCCCTTTAATCGGAGCATCAGAGCGGCTTACAACCTCCTTTCCCTCCCCCTCCCCACAACAGACACCTTGTGAGGTAGGTGGGGCTGAGAGAGCTCTTGACAGAACTGTCCTTGAGAGAACAGCTCTTATTAGAACTACGGCTTGCCCAAGGTCATCCAGCCAGGTGCAAGTGGAGGAGTGGGGAATCAAACCCGGTTCTCCCAGATTAGAGTCCGCGCACTTCACCACCACCACACCAAACCTCTCTCTCTTCCTGAGACCCTGGAGAGCAGCTGCCAGTCAGAGTAGACGATACTGGCCTTGATGGACCCAGGGGGAGCCTGATTCAGTGGAAGGGGAGGGGCTGCGGCTCAGTGGGAGGGCACCTGCTTGGCCAGGCTCGCCCCCCCCTCAAAAGGACCAGGCAGGAGGTGACGGGGGGGGAGACCTCCCTCTCTGCCTGAGACCCTGGAGGGCGGCTGCCAGTCCCAGGAGTGACCTGGATGGACCCAGCAGGGTCTGATTCAGGTGTGTTCCCCCCCCCCAAAAAAAACCCTTCTGTGAAGTCCCCAAGCCGGAGTGGGCCCCCCTGCCCCCCGGGGCCGTACCTTTTTCCAACGGGGGGAGGCCCAGGCCTGGCGCGTCGGAGGGGCGGACATCACTCCCCTCG
Organism: Gekko japonicus; assembly: GCF_001447785.1. NCBI lineage: Eukaryota > Metazoa > Chordata > Lepidosauria > Squamata > Gekkonidae > Gekko > Gekko japonicus. Next base: position 702,525 of record NW_015161962.1, read on the forward strand.
GCGGGTCGGCTCCCCTGGCCGGGGGCCCCAGGCGGCATGTGGCGCTGCACCAGCGGAGGGGGCCCAGAAGGGCCCGGAAGGGGGAGGCGGGGGGCCTGGGGGGAGAGGCACCCCAGAAAGGCAGGGAGGCGGCCCCGCCCCGGGCACGGCAGGGGAAAAGCTGGCAGCTGGCGGCAGGCAGAGGGAAGCCCCAGGGATTGTCCATGCATGGAACATCCCCAGGAGGAAACGGGAGAGAGGGGCCACACTCCGCTCCCGGCAACCACTGTTTGTCTCCTGGCAACCCGGGCCCCGCCCCTCACCGCTTCCTGGCAACCGACCAAGGTTCCCTTTCCTAGCAGACGCTGCCCCGCCCCTTCCGCTGGGGCCGTCACCCCAGCAACCAAGGGCCCACCCCAGCGCCATTTCTCGAAGGCCCCCTGACTGGCAGGCAGGGCCTGTTTCCAGGGTTGCCACCTCTGGGTTGGGAAATCCCTGCGGATTTGGGGGGGGAGGAGCCAGAGGAGGATGGGGTTGAGGGAAGGGAGGGATTTCAGCACGGTATGAGGCCGTACAGTCTGCCCTCCAGGGCAGCCATTTTCTCCCGGGGGACTGATAGCTGTCATCTGAAGATCAGTTGGGATTCCAGTCCCCACCTGGAGGCTGGCAACCCTACCAGTTTCCAAATCACCAAGGTCTGTTCCAGCACTGTTTCTCTAATGTCCCCTGGTTGGAAACCAGGGCCCAGTTTCCTAGCATCCAATGGTCTATACCTCCTGTCTGTTTCCATAAGGTCCCCTGGAAACCAACCAATGCCCCTTGGCAACAAATCTCCTGGCTTCTACAGTGCCCTCTGGCAACCAACCAAGATCTAAAGTTCCAGCTGCAAACAAGGTACTGCCACTAAGTCTGCAATGCCCCCAGGTGACCAATCAAGGCCCTGTCCTTAGCAGCCATAGTCCGCTTACCACCAACACTGTTTCAGTAACGTCCCCTGGAATACCACCCAAGGCTGTGCCCCTTGCAACCAAGGACTTGCTGCCAACATGGCTTCTATAACGTTCTTGGCAACCAACTGGAGGGCCAACAACAGCTCCTCTGGAGAGCCAACAACAGGGCACAGAGGCCAAGGCCTTCCCCTGAGAAGAAAATCAGAAGAGCCCTGCTGGGTCAGACCAGTGAGGGTCCACCTAGTCCAGCCTCCTGTCCCACACAGTGGCCAGCCAGTTCCTCTGGAGGGCCAGCAACAGGGCAGAGAGGCCGAGGCCTTCCCCTGAGAAGAGCATCAGAAGAGCCCTGCTGGGTCAGACCAGTGAAGATCCATCCAGTCTAGCCTCCCGTCTCACACAGGGGCCAGCCAGTCCCTCTGGAGGGCCAGCAACAGGGCAGAGAGGCCGAGGCCTTCCCCTGAGAAGAACATCAGAAGAGCCCTGCTGGGTCAGACCAGTGAAGATCCATCCAGTCCAGCCTCCCGTCTCACACAGGGGCCAGCCAGTTCCTCTGGAGGGCCAGCAACAGGGCAGAGAGGCCGAGGCCTTCCCCTGAGAAGAACATCAGAAGAGCCCTGCTGGGTCAGACCAGTGAAGATCCATCCAGTCCAGCCTCCCGTCTCACACAGGGGCCAGCCAGTCCCTCTGGAGGGCCAGCAACAGGGCAGAGAGGCCAAGGCCTTCCCCTGAGAAGAACCTCAGAAGAGCCCTGCTGGGTCAGACCAGTGAGGGTCCATCCAGTCCAGCATCCCATCTCACACAGTGGCCAGCCAGTTCCTCGGGAGGGTCAACAACAGGAAGTAGTAGGGTTGCCAGCTCTGGGTTGGAAAATACCTGGAGACTTTGGGGGTGGAGCCGGGAGAGGGTGGGGTTTGGGGAGGGGAGGGGCCTCAGCATGGCACAGTGCCGCAGAGTCCACCCTTCAAAGCAGCCATTTCCTCTAGGGGAGCTGTTCTCTGTCAGCTGGAAATCAGTTGTAAAAGTGGGAGATCTCCAGGCCCCACCTGGAGGCTGGCAACCCTAGGAAGCAGAGGCTGAGGCCTTCCCCTGATGTTGCCTCCTGGCTCTGGGATTCAGAGGATTAGGGCCTCTGAACATGGAGGTTCCCCTCAGACGTCATGGCTGGTAGCTTATCCTCCAAAAATCTATTGAATCCCTTTGAAGAGCTGTTTATTCCTGTGGCCATCACTACATCCTCTGCCAGCAAATCCCACATTTTAATCACTTGCTGTGTAAGGTTGTATTCCCTTTTGTCTGGCCTGAACCTTCTGCCCATCAGTTTCATTGGATGCCCTCAAGTATTGTATTTCAGGAGAGGGAGAAAAATTTCTCTTTGTCCATTCTCTCCGTCCAGAACTGTACACAGTCTTCCAAACGAGGCCGCACCATAATCTATACAGGGGCATTGCAGTATCAACCGTTTTATTCTCAATCCCTTTCCAAATAATCCCTTACATAGAGTTTGCCTTTTTCACCATTGAGCACACTGGGTTGACACCTTCACTGAATTATCCACTACGGTCCCAAGATCTTTCCCCCTCTCAGTCTCAGCAAGTTCAGACCCCGTTAGCTTATATTTGAAGCTTTTTTGTCCCTATTTCCATCACCTGACACTCACCAGCAATGAACTTCATCTGCCCCATGGCCGCCCACTCACCCGATTCGTGGAGGTCCTCTTGGAGCTCTCCGCAGTCAGCCTTGGTCTTCACCACCCGGAATAATGTGGTGTCATCTGCAAACTTGGCCATTCCACCACTCACCCCACCCCCCCCCAGTCACGGATCATTGATGAATCAGTTAAACAGCACCGGCCCCAGGACCGATCCTTGTGGGACCCCACTGCTGACTTCCCTCCATCGTGAGAACTGTCCGTTTCTTCCTACTCTTCGCTTCCTGTCGTTTAACCAGTTTTTAATCCATAAGAACACCCATCCTCTTATCCCATGACTGCTCAGTTGACTCGGGAGTCTTTGGTGAGGTACCCTGTCAAGAGCCTTTTGGAAGTCCAGGGATATAATGCCTACTGAGTCACCATTGTCTACACGATTGTTCCTTTGTCACCCAAAGGCCCCACTGATTCTCTGGCTGGTTTCCTGCGGTGGATATATTTTTTAAAAAGGTTGAGAGCTGGTTTGGTGTCGTGGTTAAGTGCGCGGATTCTAATCTGGGAGAACCGGGTTTGATTCCCCACTCCTCCACTTGCACCTGCTGATGTGACCTTGGGTCAGTCACAAGCTCTGGCACAGCTGTCCTTGAAAAAGAGCAGTTTCTGTCAAGAGCTCTCTCAGCCCCGCCTACCTCACAGGGTGTCTGTTGTGGGGAGGGGAAGGGAAAGGAGTTTGTAAGCCGCTCTGAGACTCCAAGTGAAGGGCGGGGTATAAATCCAATCTCTTCTTATTATTATAGTTTGTCTTAAGAGCATAAGAACATAAGGGACGCCAATGCTGGATCAGGCCAAAGGCCCATCCAGTCCAACACTCTGTATCACACAGTGGCCAGAAATACCAGGGGCCATCAGGAGGTCCTCCAGTGGGTCTTGATGTTTTTAGCAACCGGGTCCTCAAAATCTCTTTTTGCAATGCCTCATTATTGACTTACATTCCTTTTGCCTGAGTCTGTGGTCCCTCCTGTTCAATTCACTGGGGCGGAACTTCCACTTTTAAAAAGAAGCCTCTCTACTTTTTATGGCTTCCTCGACTTGCGTTGTTAACCACACAGGCCTTCTTTTAGACTTGGCAGGGCCTTTCCTCACCTGTGGAGAGCATTCTGTCTGGGCTTCAATTAGGGTGGTTTTAAACAGGTTCCAAGCCTCCTCTGGGAACCTGAGTCTCTTGTGTTTCCCCTTCAGCTTCCTTTTTACGATTCCTCACCTTCTTTGTAAAGTTCCCTCTTTTGACTTTAGGGGTAACTTTTCATTGACCTGAATGATGAACTTAATAGCGTTGTGGACACTGTTCCCAACTGGTGTAACAACTTCTACATCTCACACCAGGTCTTGAGACGGCTCAGAACCAAGTCCAAGATCACAAGAAGAAGAAGAAGAGATTGGATTTATACCCCGCCCTTCACTGCCCAAAGGAGTCTCAGAGCGGCTTCCAAACTCCTTTCCCTTCCCCTCCCCACAACAGATACCCTGTGAGGCAGGTGGGGCTGAGAGAACTCTGACAGAAACTGCTCTTTTTCAAGAACAGCTCTGACCAGAACTATGGCTTGCCCAAGGCCATCCAGCAGCAGCATCTGGAGGAGTGGGGAATCAAACCTGGTTCCACGACATCAAACTACACTACCCCTCTGGTTGGCTCTGTGACCAACTGTTTTTAAGTTTATTTTTAACATCATGGCTCAGGATAATTTTATTTTGGGATTTTTAAGCTGCTTCCAAGAAAAGTACACTGTACCTGTTAACTCATTAAAGATAACTACCAAATACCAGATGCCTTTGGGAGATACTCCAGTGAAGGAGGGGTTTACAGTTCCATGCCCCTCCATGCTGAGGTTACCAGTTCCTGTTATCCCTTCAATAGACCCAAACCAGTGTGGCAGACTTGTTAAGGAACCCACTTCAGGATAGGGTGTTTCCAGGGCTTTTTTTGTAGAAAAATCCCAGCAGGAACTCATTAGCATAATAGGCCATATCCAACAGCAGGAACTCCTTAGCATATTAGACCACACCCTGATAGCACAGCTCATTAGCATATTAGGCCACACCCCATGCCTTCCCTTGGCTTGCCTGGGTGCCCCACGGCTGCGGGGAGTCCAGGCAAGCTGGCCCTTGGACAGGCTGGGGAAGGCATGGGGAGGCATTTAAATGCCTCCCCGATCCTTCCAGGGGGGGGCCCTGGCCCACCCTCCTCGGAGTCTCCGGGGGGGGGGGTGTCGCTCTCCTGGCCTTCCCTCTGTAGCCACGCATGCAGAGGTTTTGGCTGTAGTGGGCGTGGCCAACTCTGAAGCCAGCCGGAACTCCGTTCCTGTGCGTTCCTGCCCCAAAATAGCCCTGGCTGTTTGGTTTCTTGAGCACAATGTAAGGCCCCTTCTAAAAAGGGCTGCGTTTTAGATTTTCTCCAGGGGTGAAGACACATTTCCTCCCCTTCCCAGGCTGGAATGCAGTCCCTCTTGTCCCGAGCATGTTGTCTTTGGTATTCATGGTTCTCTTTTGTGTGCAGATGTCATTTGGCTAAGGTTGCCAGCTCTGGGTTGGGAAATTTCTGGAGTTTTGGGGTTGCAGGCTGGGGAGGGTGGGGTTTGGGGGAGGGGAGAGACCGCAGCAAGTTACGATGCCCTGGCCGGCCACATGACCACGGAAACGTCTTCGGACAGCGCTGGCTCTTCGGCTTTGAAACGGAGATGAGCACCGCAACCCTAGAGTCGGATTCGACTGGCTTTCGAGCAAGGGAACCTTTACCTTTACTAATCTCTGTAATCTGGAGATCAGTTGTAATTATGGGAGAGCTCCCTTCTCCACCTGGAGATTGGCAACCCTGAATTTGGCCTGTGTCTCCCTCTGGGAACTGCTGCTCCCCCCCCCCCCCCCCCCCCCACCGAGGTG
>NW_015161962.1:708054-736770 GCF_001447785.1 Gekko japonicus
CTCGTGCAACGGCTTGTCCACCACAGTGGCTGGTGCTGTAAAGGGTGTGTGTGCGTGCGCGGAATTAACAGCAGATACTCCTCGGAAGAAAACACTCCCTCCTTCTGCTTCTTCTCTGCACCCTCCCTGAGCACGGATATAGTCCATTGGTTTATCTGAGAAGGCGTCTGCTTTAACGAGGAGGCTGTAAAGCTGCACTGTTAATCCCTTTCTAAACTGGATTTCCACGGAAGACTCCGTCCGTCCGTCTGTCTCCTGGCCTGCGGCTGGACCGGAGCCCCTCTCTGCAAAGCCAGTTCCAAATTTGGTTCGGTTTGAGTCATCGCTTGGGCTGGGAGGAGCAGGGAGAGAGGGCATGAGGGAGCCTGCAGAGGCATCCCCTCTTCCATCTTCCTCGCTAGCCCCTGCTCTCTCCAGGACCACCCTCCTAAGGGCCTTTCGGAGACATGGGCAGTAGGAGCGCCGGCCTGCCCTCTCCGTGCGTGCTGGCAACATGCCGGGCAGCCCCCTCTAAAACCATCGCCAGGGCCTGTTCTGTTTCCGATCACTCCCCTCCTTCGCAGAGACCAGAAACTCAACGTCAGCCAGTTGTCTGCTGATTCCAGGCTTGTGCATTATGCATGGGAAAGAGCAGGTAGAGAAAGAGAAACGACGACTGAGGGGTGACATGATTGAGGTTTATAAGATTATGCGTGGGAAAGAGGAGGTAGAGTAAGTGGTACTTTTCTCCCTTTCTCACCATACAAGAACTCCTTGTGGGCACTCCATGAAATCGCTGAGCGGCCGGGTTAGAACGGATAAAAGGAAGTACTTCTTCACCCAAAGAGTGATGAACACTTGGAATTCACTGCCACAGGAAGTGGTGGCGGCTACAAGCATGGACGGCTTCAAAAGGGAATTAGATAAGCATATGGAGCAGAGGTCCATCAGTGGCTATTAGCTGCAAGGTATAGATAGGGGCTCTGGGGCAAGTGATGCTCTGTATTCTTGGTGCTTGGGGGGGTCAACAGTGGCAGGGGCTTCTAGTGTCCTGGCCCCACTGGTGGACCTCCAGATGGCACTGGTATTTCTGGCCACTGTGTGATACAGAGTGTTGGACTGGATGGGCCTTTGGCCTGATCCAACATTGGCGTCTCTTATGTTCTTATGATTGATTTATTTGCTTTTATTTATTTATTGGTCTTGTATTCCGCCGTCCCCGCAAGCAGGTTCAGGGAGGGTTCCATCACTTTCAATACAGTTTCTTGTTGTTTTCTTGTTGTTCAGTCGCACAGTCGAGTCCGACTGTTCGCGACCCCACGAACCACATCATGTGAGGCCCTCCTGTCTTCCGCTGTCTTCCAGAGTTTGCTCAACTTCATGTTCATTGCCTCAACAACACTGTCCAACCACCTCATCCTTTGCCGTCCCCTTCTTCTTCTTTGACCTTCAATCTTTCCCAGCATCGGGGTCTTCTCCAGTGAGTGCTCCCTTCTCATTGGGTGGCCAAAGTCTTTGAGCTTCAGCTTCATTATCTGGCCTTCCAGGGAACAGTCAGAGTTGATTTCTTTTAGGATTGACTGATTTGATCTTCTTGCAGTCCAAAGGACTCTCAAGAGTCTTCTCCAGCACCATAATTCAAAGGAATCTATTCTTCGGCGCTCGGCCTTCTTATGGGCCCACTCTCACAGCCATACAGTACTACTGGGAAGACCATCACTTTGACCATACGGACTTTTGTGGGCAGGGTGATGTCTCTACTTTTTGGCTGCGGTCACACGGAGCATTAGCTACGCTACAATTATGGAAGATAGGCGGATTTTCCAGGCACGATCACAGTGCCACATCTGGGAAGTGTAGAGCTCCCGTGGCAAACCCGAGGCTTCCTGCAGAAGATGCGGGGGAAAAACTAGTACCTCCAAGGTACTAGTTTCTGGAAACTGCGGGGCAAGGGCGGGTGCCTGATCACGTTTCCGGTGGTAGGTCGTGGCATCCGGCGCCCGCCCATGTCCCGTCGCTAAAAGGGTTTTTTTCCCAAGTCTCCACGGGATGCGCACAAGCACCCAACGGCGCATGCGCACACTCCGTTTAAAAACAAACAACACAGCCCCCTCCTCTTTTCCGTACCCCCCCACTCCTGGCTCGGCCTGCTCGAGAGGAGCTCTCTGCACTGGGCGGCAGAGGGGGAGGGGCAGGAGGGGCGTGGCAGGGGGGGGGGCCGGGGTAAGCTCCTCCTGGAGGGGACTGGACGGAGGACAGAGTTTGCATTCCTCTGCAGCCCTGGAAAGGGTTAAACCCGCGGAGCCTTTTGCTAGAGAGGCCGCTTCTTTGCCGCACCGCAGGATTGTCCTGTGATCGGCACCTCCCCCCTAACCACGGGACCTCGACGGACCTCGGCTAGATGTCTGATCGTGCAGCCCCACGTTATTTTGCTCCGGGGCAAACAGCCACACTTCCCTCCCCCCCGCATTTTCCTGCCCGTGTGACCGGGGCCTTTATTATACTGTCTAGGTTTGCTATTGCTTCCCTCCCAAGGAGCAGGCGTCTTTTAATTTCATGGCTACAGTACACAATACAATTTAAAAACAGTTTAAAACAACATAGCTCACGAAGTGCCGTGTGTAATTTTACCAGATGTCTCAGCTGTAGGTGGTTCCTGTATAGCTATCCAGATCCAGGCCACCAATACGAGATCAACTGTGGGGGGGGGGGCATCCGCTGCCTCAGTCAAAAGCCCGGCGGAAGAGCTTCGTCTTACAGGCCCTGCAGAATTGGAATAAATCCCGCAAGGCCCTGATCTCACAGGGGAGCTGCTTCCGCTGAGCAGGGGTCCGGGCTGAAAAGGCCCTGGCCCTAGTTGAGGCGGGTCGGAGGTCCCTGGGGCCGGGGACTACCAGAAGATGCTGGTTGGTAGATCTCAGTGCTCTATGGGGCTCATAGGGGGAGGGACGGTCCCGAAGGCCTTCTGGCCCCGACCGTAGAGGGCTTGAAAGGTAAGCACCGGAACCCTGAAACAGATCCGTTATTCAGTAGGCAGCCAGTGTAGTTCACGCAGCACTGGGTGGATGCGAGCCCTCACAGGCGTTGGCATCAACACCCGTGCTGCCGCATTCTACACTAGCTGCAACTTCCGGAGTTGAGTCAAGGGTAGCCCCACATAGAGAGAGTTGCAGTAATCCAGCCTGGAAGCGACCAGTGGGATACGGTGATTCCCGGTTATATATTATATCGAAAGGATAGGGGGGGGAGGGTTGGAGGTGGGGTGGCTCTGTATGTCAGAGAGAGTATAAAGTCCAGAAAGATTGAGAAGCTAAGAGAATTGGATTCGCTTCATGAAGTTCTGTGGGTTGAAATAGGGGGGCCAAAAGGAAACTTAACACTGGGAGTTTGTTATCGCCCACCGGATCAAAAGATAGAGGAGGATTATAAAATGATGAATGAATTAAAGATAGCAGCTAGACAAAAACACTGTGTCGTAATAGGTGATTTTAACTACCCACACATTGATTGGGTCAATATGTGTTCTAGTCGAGAGAAAGAGATTGAGTTTCTAGACACTCTAAATGACTGCACTATGGAGCAGATGGTCATGGAACCTACCAGGGGAGAGGCGATCCTTGATTTGGTCCTAAGTAACACTCAAGACCTGGTGAGAGATGTAAAAGTGATTGCACCACTTGGGAACAGTGATCATAATGTTGTTGAGTTCAACATTTGTACAAATAGGGAATTGGCCAAAAAGACTCACACAACCACTTTTAACTTTAAAAGGGGTAATTTTTCTGATATGAGGGGACATGTGGGGAGGAAACTGAAGGGAAAAGTAGAAAGGGTCAAAACCATTGGGGAAGCTTGGAAACTGTTTAAAACTACAATTCTAGAAGCTCAAATAAAATATATTCCGCAGGTTAGGAAAGGCACAAACAGGTATAAGAAAAAGCCTACATGGTTAACAAACAAAGTAATGGAAGCTGTAAAAGGTAAAAAGGATTCCTTTAAGCGGTGGAAAGCTAGTCACAGTGAGGCTGATAAAACAGAACACAGGCTATGGCAAATAAAATGCAAGTCTGTGGTCAGGCATGCAAAAAGGGAATATGAGGAGCATATAGCAAAAAATGTAAAGACCAACAATAAAACTTTCTTCAAATACATTAGAAACAGGAAACCAGCCAGGGAGGCAGTGGGGCCCTTGGATGACCAAGGGGTAAAAGGAGTACTGAAGGATGATAGGGAAATGGCTGAGAAGCTAAATGCATTTTTTGCCTCCGTCTTCACTGTGGAAGATGAGAGGTGCTTGCCCACTCCAGAGCCGCTGAGTTCGGGAGGGGTGTTGAAAGACCTGAGTCAGATTGAGGTGACGAGAGAGGAGGTCCTAAAACTGATAAACAACTTAAAAACTGATAAATCACCAGGCCCAGATGGCATACATCCAAGAGTTCTGAAAGAACTCAATTGTGAACTTGTGGATCTCCTGACAAAAATATGTAATCTCTCCTTAAAATCAGCCTCCATTCCTGAGGACTGGAAGGTAGCTAATGTCACTCCCATCTTTAAAAAGGGTTCCAGAGGAGATCCGGGAAATTACAGGCCTGTCAGTCTGACGTCGATACCGGGTAAATTGGTGGAAACCATTATTAAGGAAAGAATTAGTAGGCACATAGATGAACAAAACCTATTGAGGCAGACTCAACATGGGTTCTGTAAGGGAAGATCTTGTCTCACTAACCTGTTAATGTTCTTTGAGGGGGTGAACAAACATGTGGACAAGGGGGATCCAATAGATATTGTTTACCTTGACTTCCAGAAAGCTTTTGATAAAGTTCCTCATCAAAGGCTCCTAAGCAAGCTCAAAAATCATGGGATAAAAGGACAAGTCCTTTTATGGATCAAAAACTGGCTAATTAATAGAAAACAGAGAGTGAGTATAAATGGGCAGTTCTCCCAGTGGAGGGGTGTAAGCAGTGGGGTACCACAGGGATCAGTACTTGGTCCACTGCTTTTTAACTTGTTCATTAATGATTTGGAGTTGGGAGTAAGCAGTGAAGTGGCTAAATTTGCGGATGATACGAAGTTGTTCAGGGTGGTGAAAACCAGTGAGGATTGTGAGGCACTCCAAAGGGATCTGTCAAAGTTGGGCGAGTGGGCGTCAACATGGCAAATGGGGTTCAATGTGGCCAAGTGCAAGGTGATGCACATTGGAGCCAAAAATCCTAACTATAAATACACGTTGATGGGGTCTGAACTGGCAGAGACAGATCAAGAGAGAGATCTTGGAGTTGTAGTAGATAACTCACTGAAAATGTCGAGACAGTGTGTGACTGCAATAAAGAAGGCCAATGCTATGCTGGGGATTATTAGGAAGGGTATTGTAAACAGATCAGCCAATATCATAATGCCGCTATATAAATCAATGGTGCGACCTCATCTGGAATACTGTGTGCAATTCTGGTCACCACACCTTAAAAAGGATATTATAGCTTTGGAAAAAGTGCAGAAAAGAGCAACTCGAATGATAAAAGGGTTGGAACACTTTCCCTATGAGGAACGGTTAAGGCGCTTAGGGCTCTTTAGCTTGGAGAAACGACGACTGAGGGGTGACATGATTGAGGTTTATAAGATTATGCATGGGAAAGAGCAGGTAGAGAAAGAGGTACTTTTCTCCCTTTCTCACAATACAAGAACCCGTGGGCACTCCATGAAATTGCTGAGCGGTCGGGTTAGAACGGATAAAAGGAAGTACTTCTTCACCCAAAGAGTGATTAACACTTGGAATTCACTGCCACAGGAAGTGGTGGCAGCTACAAGCATGGACGGCTTCAAAAGGGAATTAGATAAGCATATGGAGCAGAGGTCCATCAGTGGCTATTAGCCACAAGGTATAGATAGGGACTCTGGGGCAAGTGATGCTCTGTCATCTTGGTGCTTGGGGGGGTCAACAGTGGGATGGCTTCTAATGTCCTGGCCCCACTGGTGGACCTCCTGATGGCACTGGTATTTCTGGCCACTGTGGGATACAGAGTGTTGGACTGGATGGGCCTTTGGCCTGATCCAACATTGGCATCTCTTATGTTCTTATGTTCTTATTGCATGGGTCGCTGTAGCCAGGTCGCGGGGGGTGAGATAAGGGGCCAACTGCCTGACCTGCCTCCATTCGAAGAAGGCAGACCTGGCAGTGGCGGTGACCTGGGCCTCCGTAGAGAGGGAGGCATCCAGGAGCACCCCCAGACTCTTCACCCTCGACACAGGCACCCATGGAGCCCCATCAAAGGCTGGGAGCAGGACCGGCCCCAGCTTATTTTGCACCCTAGGCGAGGATCCCTTCTGGCGCCACCCCCCCGGTGCACCCACAAATTTTCAAAAACAAATGCATTTTAAGAAGAATGAAAAACACAAATAATCAAGAAATTCTCAGAGTATGGGGACGGGTTCAGTTTGGCGCCCCTAAGGGCCGTCCTGCTCTAGGTGACCGCCTAGTTCGCCTAGTGAGTGAGCCGGCCCTGGCTGGGAGCCTGACGTCCTGTCCCCGTCTCCCACAGCTCAGCTGCAGGACCTCCATCTTGGATGGATTTAACTTCAGTCAGCTCTGTCATAACCATCCAGCCACGGCCTGTAATGCCCTGTCCAGATTATAATGTAGATTGGGGGAGACTTGTCTTGGCAATAGTATGTGTGAAAAGGATCTAGGGGTCTTAGAGGACCATACATCGAACATGAGTCAACAGTGTGGTGTGGTTGCTAAAAAGGCAAATGCGGTTTTGGGCTGTATCAACAGAAGTATACTGTCCAGATCATGAGATAGGATGGCGCCACTTTACTCTGCCCTGGTTAGACCTCACCTAGAGTATTGTGTTCAGTTTTGGGCACCACAATTTAAGAAGGATATAGACAGGTCATTTCGTAGAAAAAGAGGTGCAGGAGCTCATTAGCATAAATTATTAGCGTAGCTTATTTGCATATGCCACACCCCCTGACATCACTGGAAGTGGGTCAGAAGGCAACACCCACCGCTTGGGCTCCACTGGACTGTTTTGAATTGCTAGCTATTGGGGGGGGACATGAAGATCTGTCCTCGCAGAGGAGGGAGAGCTTGTACCTGAAGGGGGGGGGCTCTGCAACTTACCTGGCTTCTTCTTGCTCCTCGTGGCCTGACTGAGGGCTGCTGGGAGCAAGGGGCGGGGCTTGTTGGATGTGGCCGCCCCCTGGGCTCCTTACTGCCGGAGCTCCGCTCCTGTGCGCTCCCGCAGGAAATGACCCCTGGATATAGACAAGCTGGAATGTGTCCAGAGAAGAGCAACGAAGATGGTGAGGGGTCTGGAGACCAAGTCCTATGAGGAAAAGTTGAAGGAGCTGGGTATGTTCAGCCTGGAGAGGAGACGACTGAGAGGTGATATGATAACCATCTTCAAATACTTGAAAGGCTGTCCTCTAGAGGATGGTGCGGAGCTGTTCTCTGTTGCCCCAGAAGGTCGGACCAGAACCAATGGGTTTAAATTAAATCAGAAGAGTTTTCGTCTCAACATGAGGAAGAGCTTCCTGACAGAGTGGTTCCTCAGTAGAACATGCTTCATCGGGAGGTGGTGGTGGGCTCTTCTTCTTTGGAGGCCATCTGACAGCAATGCGGATTCTGTGAACATAGGCAGATCATGAGAGGGAGGGCAGGAAGGGTTGCCCCGGTGCTCAGTTCTTGTGACTCTTTTTTACCCACCCTGGGAAATGCTGATTGCCATTTTGGGGTCAGGAAGCAATCCTGGAGGTTTTTTGTCATCTTCTGGGCATGGAACAGCAGCCACTGCAGGTGTGGAGGGGGAGGTATATGTGTATTTCCTGCATTGTGCAGGGGGTTGGACTAGATGACCCTGGAGGTCCCTTCCAGCTCTATGATTTTATGATTCTATGATTCCTGGGGCCATGTCCATCAGTAGATAGAGCTGGGTGCCTGTGCCCTCTTGAAGCTGCTGCCCCCAGCTGACAAGGACCCTCCTTTAGTAAAGATTGTTTCAGCCACACTGATCTGCAGCATTTGAGTCCAGGAGCAGCAGCTCGGACACACCAATCAGATTTGGGGGATGTCTGCATCCGAGAATCGAGGCTCCCTTCATCAGAAAAAGCAGGACCAAGGCAGCTTTGGCTCCCGGAAACTCCTGCCCCAGAAAACTTGCTGGTCTTTAAGGAGCTCCTAGACTCAAGTCTCGAGTGGAGTGCCGCAGGGCTTGGTCCTGGGCCTGGTGTTGCTCAATGTTTTTAATAAATGACCTGGAGGAAGACATAGAGGGGATGCTTATCAGATTTGCAGATGACACGAAGCTGGGTGGGATGGCTAATTCTGAAGAAGACAGAGTCAGGATTCAAAATGATCTAGATAGGCTGGAACAGTGGGCTGAGACAAATAGAATGAATTTCAATAGAGATAAATGCAAAGTCCTACACTTAGGTCCAAAAAAAATCAAAGGGACAGATATGGAAAGGGAGGGACTTGGCTAGACAGCAGCACATGTGAAAAGGATCTAGGTGTTCTGGTTGATCACAAGCTAAACATGAGCCTGCAGTGTGATGTGACTGCGAACAAAGCTAATGCAATCTTAGGATGCATGAACAGAAGCATTGTGTCCAGACCACGGGAGGTGGTAGTTCCTCTCTATTCTGCTATGGTCAGGCCTCACCTGGAGTCCTGTGTCCAGTTTTGGGCACCACATTAGAGGAAGGATGTTGACAAGCTCGAGCGTGTCCAGAAGAGGGCAACCAGGATGGTGAGAGGGTTGGAATCCAAGTCTTACGAGGAAAGGCTGAAAGAGTTGTGTCTGTTTAGCCTGGGAAAGAGAAGGCTTAGAGGAATGGAACAGTCTGCCTCGGGAGGTGGTAGAGGCTCCTTCGCCGGACGTTTTCAAGCGGAGGCTGGACGACCATCTTTCGGGTATGTTGTAGGGCTCTCTTTCGGCTGTGCTCCTGCAGAATGCAGAGGGGTTGGACTAGATGACCTGCAAGGTCCCTTCCAACTCTAACATTCTATGATTCTATGATTCTTCATCAAAGAAAGGATGCAGAGGCAAAATGCAAAACGTGACCAGCCAGGGCAGAGCAGAGGGGAAATGCTTCGGGGCTCTGATCACAGTGGTGGTGACAATGTGTGTTATACCTCTGCACCCTGAGTCCCTCCTTTAGAACGCCCCTCCCACCTTCCGACTGGGATATAAGGACTCCGAGAACCCCATTCCCACTGTATCTGATGAAGAGACCTTTGACTCTTGAAAGCTGATATCCCCAAAAGCTTGCTGGTCTTTAAAGTGCTACTGGACTTGAACCTAGGCATGGGGAGATGACAGTCATCCCCCCCCCCCAAACTTCTGGGTTCCTGGAATCCGGGTATTCCCACAGCCAGGCACAGGTTTCTGCTTGATGTGTGCATATGCAGCTGCCTTCCCCCCCCCCCCCCCCCCCCCCCCGCCAGGATCACAGATTTGGTTTCCTAAGTTACAAAATTCCAGGGGTCGATGAAGCTGCTGGCAGCACCACAGCAAATTCAAGGACTTGGAAAGGAATTTATTTTGGCTTTGGTCTCTTCCGCTCTCTCGCTCTCTCTCCTGTTGGCCTTTGGGAGTGTTTTCTATTTCTTTGTTTCCTCGGTTTTGTTGACTCTCCGTTTCTGTCCCTTTCGGCCCCCGGGCTCACTGGCTGGGTTTTGTGCTGGGGACCTTTTACGGAAATGGTCACCTTCTGGATTATCAACACTGAGAGAGGGGCCCATTCCCGTCACGGACGTGTCCTGCTGGGGGCAGCGCTTCAGAAAGGGCCGTGCCTAGCAGGGCAAGCTCTGGAGACCCAAACTGCTGCCACCTGGGCAGGTCCAGGGATCGGGTCAGAGGCAGCATCCAGGGCAGGAGGAACGCCACAGCTGCTCGTGCCCCTAGAAGGCCAAGCCGGCATCTCTTTCTCCAGGAAGAAGAAGAGTCCAGCAGGACCACACGTTCCCCAGAGAGCGCTGAGGTCGGGGACTCAACATCGCTTGACTGTCCCTGGCCCCAAGGATGCCAGACTGACTATCACCTGATCTAGGGCCTTCTCAGTGGTGGCTCCATACTGGTGGAACGAGCTCCCGGAGGACATCAGGGCCCCGCCGGACCTTCTATGGTTCCGCAGGGCCTGTAAAACAGCTCTTCCATCAGGCTTTTGATTAGGAGCTGCCACTGAACGAGCTACTGAACATCTGTTACTGGCACTTTCTTTGGGATACTGGTCTAGTCATACGGGGCCAACTACAACAATCGCCAATGCTCCCTCTAAGCTGTGGAGTTTTGTGAGCAAAAAAATCTACTTTGTGAGCTACTAGCATTAAAGCTGTGAGCCAGCCAGTCGGCTACTGCATAAATTAGTTTGCCCTGGAGCCATCCTCCCTGAGCTAGGACAAAAATGTGTGAGCCGGAGGCTAGAAAACTGTGAGCTGGCTCACACTGACTCAGCTTAGAGGGAACACTGACAAGCGCCATCTGCACTTTATCGTTTGCATTTAATCTGCACTTTATTGTTAGAATTTTATCTGTTTTTATTGTAAATTATCATTGTACGCCGCCTTGAGCCTGCTTGCCAGGCAAGGTGGGATAGAAATCAAATCAAATCAATCAATCAATAAAATTTAATGACAGACACAATTTGTGGCAGGGGATAATCTTCCGTGAGTCACTGGTGACTTCAAAGAAGTGAGACGCGATTCTCGAAAGCTCCTCCCCTGCCACAAATTTTGTTCGTCCTTAAGGTGCTGCTGGACTCTGGCCCTTTTCCGCTGCGGCAGACAGACTAACCCAACTACCCATCTCCATCTTGCTCGCTGTGTAATGCATGTCTCCCGAAGAGCTCTACGCTGTGATGGAAATAATCTACTGTTGGATCCCCAAGCATCGAGAATAAATCCACGTTTTCAAGAAAAGCAAAATTTATTTCAAAGCGTTGAAGACATACTCAAACACATTCTTTGTTAGAACTGGGGATACACAGGTAGGGCGAGCATAATAAAGGAACTTCAAACAGATACAGGTCCAATGAATAGCTTTCCCGCTGGCGGGCTAATGAAACAGTTGCGCGCCCAGTCTATGGGAACCAGGCAGAACATTAGACAAAACACAGGTGCAGTACTCATGGGAAAAGCAATAGCCAAGCATTACAGCATCTTCTCCCCCACACAACCTCCAGCAGTTATCTTTTGCATTCCAACGCAGGAGCAGGATGATAGAAACCAAGCCGGGTGCAACAGGGAAGGATATGTACCACAGAGGTCACAGAAAACAGAATGGCAGCATGCTGACATACTGCCCCCCAATACACTTACAACACACCTCCCGCGTCGGGCGGGAGCTCTCCCGGGCAGGGCGGGAGACCTCCCGGTTTGTCCGGGAACCTCTTGTGGAAACTACGGATCAGGTAAGGGGCCCGAATATCCCCTTCTTCCACCCATTCGCGGTGCTGGGGACCGAAATCAACCCATTCGATAAGGTACCAGAGTTTACCACGTTTCACTTTACAATCAAGGATATCAGCGATCTCAAAATGTTCATCCCCTTCCAAAATGACAGGTGGAGGAGGAGTAACTGCTGGTCTCCAGGGAGACGGGCCAGGATCCTTCTTCAACAGGCTCATGTGAAAAACAGAATGCAGAGCACGTAAATTCTTAGGCAAAACAACATCAACCGCCACATCATTTATGACTTTACGCACTTTGAATGGACCAATGAACTTCCACCCCAATTTCCTGCTAGGTCGCAGCATCTTAATGTTCTTGGTCGAGACATACACAAGATCCCCAGGTTTCAGATCAAACCCCACCACCCTACCCTTGTCTGCCTGGGTCTTGTAAGCAGCCTTGGCTGCGTCAAGTGTTTGGCATAGCAGAGGCCATGCTTTTTGCAAGGACATACACCAGGTATCAGCATCCCCCACAGGACGTTGGCCCATCCCCTCCAGGAAAGGGAGGGGGGGGCTGTCGTAACCAGAAACAGCTTTATAAGGAGACATGCCCGTGGAGCTATGGACAGTATTGTTATAACAATATTCAGCAAGAGGCAACAATTCACACCAATCATTTTGTTGATAATTAGTAAAACAACGAAGATATTGCTCCAGGGTCTGATTAACTCGTTCTGTTTGTCCGTCAGTCTCAGGATGATACGCGCTGCTGAGCCCTTGTTCCACCCCTAAAATGGAAAGAAGTTCCCTCCAAAACTTAGAAACAAATTGGGTCCCCCTGTCAGAAATTAATTTAGCAGGTAATTGATGAATTTTCACCACGTGAGACATAAACGATTTCGCCAACCTCTGAGCTGTAGGCAAGGAAGGAAAAGGCACAAAATGAGCTTGCTTAGAAAATAAATCAACAACCACCCAAATAACAGTGTTCCCTTTGCTCGAAGGGAGGTCAGTAATAAAGTCCATGGACACCACTTCCCACGGTCTCGATGGGGTAGGGAGTGGCTGCAGAAGACCAGGAGGCTTGCCCACTCTGGGTTTAGTCAAGGCACAGGTTTGGCAGGACCGAACAAAAGTCAAGAGGTCTTTGCGCATCTGTGGCCACCAGAACTGTCTGCGGATGAGTTGCAGAGATTTAACAAAACTCCAATGCCCTGCCAGTTTCGAACCATGAGCAGAATCCATCACCTCCCTCCTCATCGAAATAGGCACATACAGTTTGTCTCCAGAATAAATCAGACCTTCAGGGCTACGGACACAATCTGGCAACGCTTTCAGGGAGGCATCATCATCAGCAGTAAAAGCAGACATATATTTCTGGACCCAGCCCCCCCCCCCCACAGGGAAAAGGGAAGGCGAAGTTTCATCAGAGCGCGGAATCGAGCGCGCTTGCGCACGGGTGACCACAGCCCCCCCCAGGTGGGAGGGGGAAAAAACAGAGTCCATGATGATTTCACGCTGACTGTCATGTTGTGGGAGGCGTGAGAGCGCGTCAGCCAGGGAATTAGCCGTCCCAGGGAAATGACGAAGAGTGAATCGAAACTTAGCAAAGAAGTCCGCCCAACGAAGTTGTTTAGCGTTGAGAGAACGGGGGGATTTCAGCATTTCCAGATTTTTATGGTCAGTCCAGACTTCAAATGGCAGTTGCGCCCCCTCCAACCACTGCCTCCAAGTGGAGAGAGCCAGCCGGATCGCTGATGCCTCCTTCTCCCAAATCCCCCAGTTTCGTTCAGCGTCAGAAAACTTTTTAGACACAAATGCGAGGGGGTGTAAACGACCATCTTCCCCTTCTTGCAAAATAGCGGCCCCCATTGCCACATCCGAGGCATCAGTTTGGACAATGAATTTTTTAGTTTCATCAGGGCGCGCTAGCACTGGCTCAGATGTGAACATCAGTTTAAGTTTCTCAAAAGCCTCTGCGCAAGCAGGGGACCATTTAAGCGGGGCGCCTGGTTTCGTAGCATCAAACCCCTTCCCCTTGGTCTTTAGCAAATCAGTCAGAGGAAGGGCAATTTGAGCGAAATTCTGGATGAAATTTCTATAAAAATTGGCGAATCCGAGGAACATTTGCAATTGTTTGCGGGTCCTGGGGGGTTCCCAGTCAAGTACAGCCTGTATTTTAGCAGGGTCCATTTCCACCTTCCCCCCAGAGATGCGATAACCCAAAAAGTCAATGCATGTCTTGTGGAATTCACATTTTGACAGCTTTGCAAACAGGTGGTGTTCATAAAGTCGCTTAAGGACCTGGCGCACCAATTTAATATGCGACGGGAGGTCCTGAGAGTACAGCAACACGTCATCAAGGTAAAGGACCACTCCTTTGAACAAGAACTCATGTAGGACCTCATTGATTAGGTTCATGAAGACCCCCGGAGCCCCTTGAAGCCCGAAGGGCATAACGAGGTACTCAAACTGCCCCAAAGGGGTATTAAATGCAGTCTTACTTTCATCCCCCTCCCGAATGCGCACACGGAAATATGCATCTCGGAGGTCAAGTTTCGAGAAGATTTTGCCCTTGGTGGCCTCAGCTACCAAGTCCTTGATTAGCGGGAGGGGGTAGGCATTGGACAAAGAAACAGCGTTCAGACCCCTATAATCAGTGCACAATCTAAGCCCCCCGTCTTTCTTCTTTCGGAAAAGTACAGGCGCGGCGAAAGGGGAGGAAGCCGGGCGAATGAAACCTCGGGCTAGGTTTTTATCAATAAAGTTCCGCAGTTCAACTTTCTCAGCCGGCCCCATCGCATAGATTTTACCTTTAGGTAATTTACAGTCAGGCAAAAGTTCAATAGCACAGTCAGTAGAGCGATGGGGGGGCAATTCGTTAGCTTCATCTTCGCCAAACACTTTCGCCAAGTCTCTATACTCTCGAGGCAAAGAAGCTAACTCTTCCGGCTGCAAAGCGCCGCAGGGGAACTGTGCGGTCGGCTGGTCCCCCCACGAGTCCAACCAGCAGTGATCTACACATTTAGCCGACACAAATTTGACAACCCCTTCTTCCCACAAGATGTAAGGGTCATGGGTAAACAACCAGGGACTCCCCAGTACTAAGTCAAACTGCGATTTAGGGGTAACAATGAAGGATCTGGATTCCCAATGATCGCCAGCCCCCAACCGCAAAGCCATAGTCTCGTGTGTACAAGGTTCCATGGGTGCCCCATCCATTTGGGTAAAAATGATGGGAGACTTCAAGGGGACTATCCCCGCTTCCAGTGCCAATAACACTCTAGGGCTGATGAGATCCCTCCCACACCCAGAATCAATCAACGCTCTCACCCTAACGTGGGTCCCCAGGAGCGGATTCATTAACGAGACAGTCACGAAAAACAGGGAAGGGGTTTCTCTCACCACCTTGGGCGCAGAGCTAGAATGGCCGTGTCGTTTTGCGCCTCTCACAACAGGCCGTTGTCGTTTTCCGCCGTTTCAGCCACCACCTCCTCTTCTGACTCGGCAGCAGACGGTTCGATTCCCTCCAGGCCTTGGGCCGCCTGCAGAGCTTTGGAGAAACGCGGTTTAGCCATCCCCTTCTTCCCCGTCAGCGGTGTCTTCGGGCTTGGAGTAGGCGGCTTGTCTTTTACCTGACGGCTGCCACAATCCACAGCGAAATGCCCCTTCTCCCCGCACTTGAGACAGAGCCCCATCTTCATACGTAGTTCTCGTGCCGATTCCGACAGGCGTTGAGTCTTGGGTCTGGAGGCACTGGCAGCGGCGGGTCTGTTGGTCGTAGCAGCCAAGTCGAGTTTGATGGTGGTGAGCCGATCCTCTGCATTTTCAGCTTCCTGGGTCCAGGCCATCAGGGAGACAGGATTGACAGTCTTCAGAACCGTTTCTCGGATGTCTGCGTTGAGTCCCAATCGATACATCTCAGCCAATATATGATCAGGGTAGTCTCGGAGCTTTGCTGCCTGCTTGTGGAATTCCAGTGTGTACTCGCGAACCGACTTCTTATTCTGGCGGTAGGTGCGGAGAAACGCTTTAGCTCTTTGGCTCGCGTTGACATCTTCAAACCTCGCCCGCAGCGCCCACATGAATGCTCGCAAATTCAAAAGTTCCGGACCGCGGTCATTGTGCAGTCCAACATACCATGTGGCGGCGTCTCCTTTTAGTCTTGCCGAGATGACATCAATAAGACCAGCTTCATTTCGGAACAGGTGTCGGCTCTCTTCTACGAATTTATGCACTCTCACCGTGAAGAAAGCGAGTTCATCTGGGTTGCCGTCAAAGGTAGCCTCCAGTAGATCTTTGGGTCTGGGCCATGGAGGCCGTACCAACGGTCCCAGCTGACCCGGAACTCCCCTGAGAGGGAGACCCGGACCAACCGGTGGCCCCGCTGGCATTGGCCTCATCGGTGGCGGCAGACCCGGCACCGGCGGACCCCCCGGCATCGGCTGTTGCACAGGCCCTTGCTGAGGCGGTCCCGCCGGCGGCTGGACAGGCACCTGCGGCGCGGGAACTCCCGGTACTTGCAGCGGAGGTCCCGTCGGCGGCTGAGCAGGCACCTGCGGTGCGGGAACTCCCGGTGCAGGGACAACTTGTTGCTGCGCGGCGTGTGCGTCAAGGAAATTAGCCATTCTAACGTCCATCATTCCCGGCAGAGCTTCCATTACATCCTGGAATGTCCTCAACAAGTCCCTCACCGAGTATTCCAGTTCTGCCAGTCGTTCCCCGGTGGTTTCCTCCGGGATGGGGTCCCGAGGTCGATAGTCCGGGGGTGGGTCATAGTCCTCTTCCGTTTGGAAGGCTCCGGTGCCCTCCTCATCCTCTGCGTGGCCTCGCGGCCCCGATGGCTCGAACATCCACTCCTCGAGGTCTTGCTTGGAACTCCCCTTCTCCGAGGTAGTCCCCGGCTCCGGGAACAATCCCTTGTCAAACAGACTCTCACGTAATCCGCTCCCCCGACGGGAGTACACCTCTCGGGTGCCCTGAGTGTTGTACATAGTCCAGTCATCCTGCTGTTGAGTCTTCCGCGGACCCCAGTGCGAAGGGGTCGGAGGCGGCCAAGACAGATGTGCAGGCAGGCGGGGAATCGTTCCCCCCACGGCACCCTCCACCGAGGCTGCAGTCGTGAACACCAAAGGAGCGGAGGTATGTGGGACCGATCCTGAGTCCCCCTCCGTGTTAAGTAGGTTTCCCTCAGTTCCGCTCATGATCTTGCCAGATTCGGAACGATAGGAGAAAGAGAGTTCTAACAATATGTTGGATCCCCAAGCATCGAGAATAAATCCACGTTTTCAAGAAAAGCAAAATTTATTTCAAAGCGTTGAAGACATACTCAAACACGTTCTTTGTTAGAACTGGGGATACACAGTTAGGTCAAGCATAATAAAGGAAATTCAAACAGATACAGATCCAATGAATAGCATTCCCGCTGGCGGGCTAATGAAACGGTTGCGCGCCCAGTCCATGGGAACCAGGCAGAACATCAGACAAAACACAGGTGCAGTACTCATGAGAAAAGCAATAGGCAAGCATTACAGCATCTTCTCCCCCACACAACCTCCAGCAGTTATCTTGTGCATTCCAACGCAGGAGCAGGATGATAGAAAACAAGCCGGGTGCAACAGGGAAAGGATATGTACACAGAGGTCACAGAAAACAGAATGGCAGCTTGCTGACATACTGCCCCCCTTAAAATACACTTACAACACACCTCCCGGGTCGGGCGGGAGATCTCCCGGGCTGGGCGGGAGACCTCCCGGTTTGTCCGGGAACCTCTTGTGGAAACTACGGATCAGGTAAGGGGCCCGAATATCCCCTTCTTCCACCCATTCGCGGTGCTGGGGACCGAAATCAACCCATTCGATAAGGTACCAGAGTTTACCACGTTTCAATTTACAATCAAGGATATCAGCGATCTCAAAATGTTCATCCCCTTCCAAAATGACAGGTGGAGGGGGTGCAACAGGGAAGGATATGTACATAGAGGTCACAGAAAACAGAATGGCAGCTTGCTGACATCTACTAGCCCTAAAGACATCTGGCTGTCCTGGTGGAACTCTGCTGGAACTCTGTTCCAAAGAGCATCCATGCCCTGTGGGACCTTATGCAGTTCTGCAAGAGGAGGAGGAGGAGGAGGAGGAGGAGGAGGAGGAGGAGATTGGATTCATACCCCACCATTCACCACCCAAAGGTGTCTCAGAGTGGCTGACAAACTCCTTTTCCCTTCCCCTTCCCACAACAGACACCCCCTGTGAGGTAGGCGGGGCTGAGAGAGCTCTGACAGAAATGGCTCTTTTACAACAACAGCTGTGCCGGAGCTTGTGACTGACCCAAAATGGAGGAGTGGGGGAATCAAACCCGGTTCTCCCAGATTACAGTCCGCGCACTTAACCGACTACACCAAACTGGCTCAGTTTGTTCGTCCTTAAGCAGCTCTGGCACTAGCAGCATTTCCCAGGGTGCCCACAAAGCAGCCTCAGGTGACTGACTGGTGTAGACAATGCAGAGGCCACCTCTCCGGCTGGAGCGCCTTCGTCGAGATAACGCAGAGCCATTCAAACCCACAGGATCGGAGAGGCTCCACCCGGGATATCTTGCAATGTCACTGAGGGTGCCTGGGCTGGGCAGGATGCCTCCTGGCTAACAGACGGATGCTCGGCACGAGGCCTGAGCACCCACCCCGCTTGTGACCGCTGCAAGGGCCCCTGGAGAAGCCCCTCTTGGGTCCTGCAGTTCAGCCCCAGCGCACCTGGGAGGGGACCCAGACGTGGCTGCTCTTGCGTGAGGATCTGGCTGCCTCCTGGGAGAGAAACTCGCTTCTCTGTCTGCTTGTGTCATGACAGAGCGAGGAGGACTCTGCGGGCCTCTAAAATTGGCATCCGGGAGCTAGAGGGGCCTGTTGAGGTGTGCCTTGCTGAATGTGCCCTGCAAGCTCATGTCCGAATCGCTGGTGGCGACGAGCAGGTGTCATTTCGTAGAAAAAGAGGTGCAGGAGCTCATTAGCGTAGCTTATTACCATAACTTATTTGCATATGCCACACCCCTTGACACCACCGGAAGGGTGTCAGAAGGCAACACCCACCGCTCAGGCTCCACTGGACTGTTTTGAATTGCTAGCTATTGTTGGGGGGGGGGAATGTGCAGATCTGTCCTCGCAGAGGAGGGAGAGCTTGTACCTGAATAAAACTTGGTCTTAAAGGGGCCACTGGACTGTTTTGGACCGGGGGGGGGGGGCCGGGCTCTGCAGCTTACCTGGCTGCTTCTTGCTCTGACTGAGGGCTGCTGGGAGCAGGGGGTGAGGCATGTGCCCGCCCCCTGGGCTCCTTACTGCCAGAGCTCCGCTCCTGTGCGCTCCTGCAGGAAATGACCCCTGTCGACGAGGAGGAATCCAGCAGATCCTCTAGGAAACTCAACTGAAGACGGCAACCTAAGATGGGGCTTACGGTTTGTCCCACAAAGTGGTTCAGCACTGAAGGCCCCAAACTCAGCATCGGCCCCTTCTTCCTCCGAGCATTGCTGCTGCCCCCCATCTCTCGGGTGTGTCTGTGTCTTTGCCTGGAGGATGGGAGTCTGACCCCCGTTAGTGCTCACGTCAGAGGGGATTCCTCCCTCCCTCCCCCCCACCCCAGCAGCCAGCTCAGGCAGCCAGACCGTCTGGCCCCTCGGTAGGTAAGGCGAGGGGGAACCTAGAGACTGAGCCTGGTGGGGGCAGCCCTCAGCTCCCAGGTTTTGTATCCCCCATGCTGAAACGAGGCCAGGCACAGCAGAGAGAGGGTTGGAGCAAAAATTGTACCTTGTGAGCTGCTGGCATTAAAGCTGTGAGCGAGCCCTTTGGCTGCTGCATGAATTAGTATGCTCTGGAGCCCCTACTTCCTGAGCTCAGACAAAAACCTGTGAGCCAGAGGCTAAATAAATAGTGAGCTGGCTCACACAAACTCAGCTTAGAGGGAACACTGGCTGGAGCCCCTTGTGCTTTTGGCGATGGGCCCCAAGAGAGCCCTGGCCGTGGGCCCTCGGGCGGCCTTCTCACCAGCTGGCAGCCTTCAGGGTTGGTTTGCTTTGTCCTTCACTCAGTGCCAATCACCAGGTGTGGGCTGGAGTCTCCCCAGGCGACAGAGGTCAGTTCCCCCCCCGGGGGAAATGGCAGCTTTGGAAGGCAGGCTCTGTGGCACCACAGCTCTGTTGAGATCCCTCCCCTCCATGAAGGCCACCCTTTGTCAGTGTCTTTGAAGCTTATTGCGTCCCACTTGCTCCCCGCACCCGCTTGCCCTCGCCTGCCATTGCATTCCTGGGGTGGGGGGGGAGTGAGTGCTTGTAGTAATTTAGGGAGGCTAGCTGTCAGGGTCCTTAGCCAGGTGACTCAACACAGGGCTTCATGTGAAGGTAACTGTTTATTGGTAGATCCAGTACTAGAGACACGTGTACAGCTTGTGTCAGGAATGGCTGCCAAAACTGGGGCCTCTGACTTATACTAGAATCAAACATCCCCCCAGGTAAGCATGAGCCAATGGATACATCTTGCGTGTGTGGGCAAAGCAAGCAGGCAAAGCAAAAGCCGTTAACTTTCCCAGCTAAGGAAAACTGCAGCTGGAGCATCTACAAGGTCAAGCATAAGATAGCAAACAGTTGGTGAGCCAGGGGGAGCGGAGACAGAAAATGGGAGGGCACCCCTCCACGTTCCAGACCCATGACAGGGCTACCTGACACTAGCTTTGGTAACTCTTCCAGGAAGTGTCCCTGAAGTAGAGTCTGTGCCTGGCTAGTTGTTGACCGTATATCTTTCGTGGTCTTTGTAGTACTGTGGACGTGTATGAGTGGGATTTTGGGGTTGTAACTATACGTGGCTTTCCTGCCTTGGCACCTCAGTCCTGACGAAGCGTCCGAACCCATAGCATCTCATATCTCTAAATAAAGCATTCACTGAAGAAAGTGCACGTGGAGAGTGATCTGACTGGGAACCTGACACCCTTCGCCCACCAGTTCTGCCCCCAAATCACCTGGAATTCCCCAGCCCAGGGCTGCCAGTCCTCCTGTCCTTGGCAGGTTGCTGGTCTCACCAGAGGCACCAAAGCTCGGGACTCTTCCCTGAGCCTTCTAGGGGACGAAGCACGTGGCCCTTCACCTCCGCTGTCGTCTATGTCCTCGGCTCGCCCCGTGGGCTGTTTTTGAGCCAGAGGGGCATTTTTAGTAGGAGCTGCCCCCTGCCGAGGCAGACCGTAGGACCAGAGGGGACTGGCCTCACTCTTCCGACCAGCTGCAGCTGGCCATGGTCTCAGGCAGGAAAGGGCCTTTGGAATGACGTCCTCTGATGCTTTTACACAGAGGCATCAAGATGGGGCCCTTTGCATGGGCTCCACCACTGAGCCACAGCACCTCCGCACTTGAGGAGGAGGAGGAGGAGAAGAAGAAGAAGAAGAAGAAGAGAGAGGAGATTGGATTCATACCCCATGGCCCTTCACTACCCAAAGGAGTCTCAGAGCGGCTCACAAACTCCTTCCCCTTCCCCTCCCCACAACAGACAGACACCCTGTGAGGCAGGTGGGGCTGAGAGAGCTCTGACAGAAACGGCTCTTTCTCAAGGACAGCTCTTGTCAGAGCTATGGCTTGCCCAAGGTCATCCAGCCAGGTGCAAGTGGAGGAGTGGGGGAATCGAACCCAGTTCTCCCAGATTAGAGTCTGCACACTTCACCACGATACCAGACTGGCACACAGATCAAACCACTGAAGCGGCCTTCTCTGGAGCGAGAGGCCCTCGGTCTATCACAGGAGGTGCTGTCCAGCCTGCCTGGCAGTGGCTCAGACGGAGGGAGGTCTCTCCCGTCCCCTGCTGCCGCCTGCTCTGTTGAGCCACGATGGAACCAGGAACCTTTCGGAGCAAAGCGGAGGCTCAGTCCCTAAGCTACGGCCCTGCAGAGCTCTCTGCTTCGCTGCTTCAGCCTCCTTTAACCACAGAGAGGGGACTCGGTCGCTCCCCGGCTGGTTGTACCTCGCAGAAGATACTGGACCTCATTGCTGGGAAGGAAGGGTTGTAGACCTGCGGCGTCAGCAGAAAAACGCTGCACAAGCCAGTCCCTCTTGCGTAAGGCAGAACAGGCGCATTCCTTTCCCTTTGCAGAGCCTGCCAGGAGCCCAGTGTGGGCCCAATTACGGCCAAGAACAGGAATCCGAGGGCAAGACGTGTGATCAGATCGCTCCTGCCGGGATCAAAGCTCCAGGCGACCCTGAGGCGGCAGCGGCCTGGCCACGCAGGGGGAGACGGAGCCCTCGGGCCCGGAGACAAACACGTGGATTAACTCACACAAGCCGGGCCTTGGAGGAGGCGCCCCTGGGGACAAACGGACCCCACCACCAATGTCCCCTCAAAGGTGTGGAGTCTTGGGTGCAAAAATTCTACTTTGTGAGCCGCTGGCATTAAAGGGGTGCCCTACTGTAAGCCGCCCTGAGCCCGCTTGCTGGGAGGGTGGGGTAGAAATGTAATAATAAATAAATAAAAGTTGTGAGCGAGCGATTTGGCTACGGCTTACATTAGTTTGCTCTGGAGCCATCCTTCCAGAGCTGAGGCAAAAATGTGTGAGCTGGAGCCTAAAAAATGGTGAGCTAGCTCACACTTACTCAGCTTAGAGGGAACACTGCCGACAAGTGGTCTGCGCAGCAGAGGCGGCCGAAAGACCGTGCTCGGGTCTTCCAGGGCCCGATGAGAGACGAAATCCTTTTCTAGCCCCAGATGCATTTCAGTTGCAGGCCGCCAAAAAGGCTCAAATACTTCGGCCACCCAATGAGAAGGGAGCCCTCCCTGGAGAAGACCCTGATGCTGGGAAAGACTGAAGGTCAAAGAAGACGGGGACGGCAGAGGATGAGATGGTCAGACAGTGTCATAGATGCAACGAACCTGAAGTTGAGCAAACTTCAGAGGATGGCGGGAGACAGGAGGGCCTGGCGTGATCTGGTCCATGGGGTCACGAAGAGTCGGACTCGACTGTGCGACTGAACAACAAAAAAAATAGGATCTGCCCTGTCCGTAATGCTAAGAGTAACTTTAGGTGCCTCGCGAATGACAACGCAAAAAAACCAACAACTCTTAGCTCCATAACATCACTTAGAATCTTTCACTGCAGCACCAATGTCTGATTCTGCTGTGTCGTATTGGGGGTGCAAGGTGCTCAGTGCTGCGGCAAATTTCCAGATTGCACACGGCTTCCTTGAGATGCTGCTGTGCCCCATGCACTGGCCGCCAGTGTTCCCTCTAAGCTGAGTCAGTGTGAGCGAGCTCACCGTTTTCTAGCCTCCGGCTCACACATTTTTGTCCTAGCCCAGGAAGGAGGGCTCCAGAGCAAACTGATTTGTACAGTAGCCGAATCCCTCGCTCACAGCTTCAGTGCCAGTAGCTCACAAATTAGAATTTCTGCTCACAAGACTCCACAGCTTAGAGGGAGCATTGCATTGGACCCCCCTCCCCCACCTCCCATAGAAACCCACAGAGGTCTTTGGCTGGAGACGCCTCCTGATCGCAGCGGCTCTCTCATGACCAAGAGGAAGAAAGCGACCATAAATCCATATTCTGCTCTGGCTTCGCCCCCTCGTACTCAGCGGGAGTTGGGGGTCCCAGGCTGCCTGCGCTGTCCTACATGCCCCACACCGGATGCCCCTGCCCCACTGCATGGCCCTGCATCCCAGGAGCCGCCCCCCCCCCATGAAGAGAAGCATTCTAGCCATACCAAGGAAGGCCTGGAGGAGGAGCCTGGGCACAAGCCAAGAAATCCTTTCCAAAGCTTTTCCTCGGAGGCTGGGGAAGGGTTCGGCAAGAGAGAAAGCAGGCGCCCTCTCCCTACAGAATGACCCACATTTTGAGTCCGAAGCCATCCCAGAGGCTCATTCATGGGAGGTTTGAAAACGGCCGAGAGAAAGGGGACAGGAAGCAGGCCTCCTTTCAGGCAGGGCCCTGAGCGCGCCAGGAAGAAACCGCTGGCCAGAACTGCATCCCAAGGAGGTGGGCAGAATGAAAAGCTGCCCTCCCTTCCACTGAGCTTGGAGCCCTCATCAGCAAGGCCTGGAGGCAAGCTCCGTCACCGGGTGGAAGTGCCAACGGGAGGCTGGGTCTTGAGTAAATCAAACCACAAAGCCGTGGTCTTAGAAATTATACCCGCTTCTGTGAAGGAAAGGACTCACAAGCCCCACCTGCTGCTTCAGGATGGTCCCTGGGAGGTTGGGAAAAACACCACGGTGGTCCCAAGACTCCACTCTGTGCTGTTGCCCCTTCCGCTCACTCCCCAGGGGTGCCAAAAACAAACTCCTGCTGCCATGTATGACTCCTGCTAAACAGAGTTGCGTGTCTAGCTCTCTGTAGTTGCGCTCCTGCTTAGAGGCTCCTCCTAGTTGCTGTGCCTGCCCGCTCCATTCCTATTAGCTAGTACAAGGGCGATCTATCACTACTTCGCAATATCAAGCTATCATGCTCCAGGGATGGGGGGCTCACCCTCAACCCCTCTCTGTTACCACACTTCAGACAGCTAGACCAAGCAGGCATTTCCAAAGACCAGGCTTAAAGCATTCAAAATATAAGAAAGTTTAATAAAGGTATTAAAAAGACTACACATGTTCTGTTCAAGCCTTCAGGCTGAACAAGGGAACAAAAGAAAAGGTGAAAACACATAACTCCCCTTTCCCTATTCCCTACCCTACCCTCAGTATTTATCCTAAATGTTTAATTAGGACAGGCTAGCTTTACTCGAAATGGCAGTGGTTTCAACGTCAGCAAGACCTAGATCCCCTGGTTGGGTTTCCTCTCCACTGCCCTTTCCCACGTGGACAATATGGATTCCCTAGGTAAAAACTTAGTCCATCGTGGTTTGTGCTCCCAAGTCCGGAGCAAGATGCAAGAGACAGATGCTTCCTCGTGTCCTGAGAGTTTATAATCTACCTCCAGTCCGTCCCAAAAGGAACCATTTTGTCCTGTTGTTGTATTCTTTCCAGCTTTCCGGCTCTAGGTGTGACTTATTAGCAAGGTGTGGGGTGGGAACCGCTTGCCCTGCTTTGGCCAGTGCTGTTAGCATACCTAAGAGCTTGAGTGCTCTGTGCAGAGAGATTGATGGCTCCTTCCTTCAACACCCTCCATTCTGCCAGCTACAAGCTTGTAGTTGGGTTCCAGCTCATGGACAAAACACAGACCCAATTGGTAAAAGATTGACACTTCAGCCCCACAGTTGCCTCGATGGCCTGCTTTGTTTCTGCAGTCAGAAAACATTTATCCAGAGAATGTTGTTCCGTTGAATCAATTGCCTTTTGCTATGGGGCAAGGAACCCCCCTGAATGTAGGCCAGCCAGCTGAGCCTCTGCCCCCCTTTGGGGTCACCCACAAGTCCATCTGCATTTGTGGGAAATCCACAAGGCTTGACGGCCTTCTCCCGAAGCTGGCCCCCTGACAGATCCAGTTGCAGGGAACTGCTTATCCTCTGACTCTGGAGCTGGCATATCTGGGGCCAGACGGCACTTTTCACAAATCCCACCTCTGGGCAAAGGGGGATAGCTGTGGCTTAATATAGATCAATTACACAAACATCAGAGGTACTTAGTAGCACTCGTAATCAGGACAGCCAGGGTGATAGTGGCACAGTACAGGAAACAATGTGCGCTACCCAAATTAGAGATGCAGTTCTGCAAATTGTGGCATTATTAGATAAGATTCTTTTGATGAAACAAGAAAGCTCAAAAAAAAAAAAATGCCA
Source organism: Gekko japonicus (assembly GCF_001447785.1). Classification (NCBI taxonomy): domain Eukaryota; kingdom Metazoa; phylum Chordata; class Lepidosauria; order Squamata; family Gekkonidae; genus Gekko; species Gekko japonicus. The sequence continues at coordinate 733,143 of NW_015161962.1, forward strand.
CAAGCCCAATGTCTGTTTGTCCAGTGCTGGACTCTCTTTATGGATTGCTGGAATAAGAACTTTCAGTCAAACACAATAAGAAAAGAGGTATTATTAGCTGTTGTAGATTCTCCGGGTTGTCTGGCCGTGGTCTTGGCATTGTAGGACCTGAGGTTTTGCCAGTAGCTGTGACTGGCATCCTCAAAGGTATAACACAGAAAGATGGAGTACTCTCTGTGTCAAGGTGAGAAGAAAAATGGTAGGCAGGTAATTTATATGTACTCAGGAAGGTGGGGTAGGGCTGAGTCATTGCCTACCTACCCCACCTTCCTGAGTAGATATAAATTACCTGCCTACCATTTTCCTTCTCACCTTGACACAGAGAGTACTCCATCTCTCCATGTTATACCTCTGAGGATGCCAGTCACAGCTATTGGCAAAACATCAGGTCCTACAATGCCAAGACCATGGCCAGACAACTCGGAAAATCTACAACAGCTAATGAACTCTGGCCGTGAAACCCTTCGACAACATAAAGAAGTATTACATTGGATATAAGAAGAAGAAGAAGAGATTGGATTTATACCCCGCCCTTCACTTGGAGTCTCAGAGCGGCTTACAAACTCCTTTCCCTTCCCCTCCCCACAACAGACACCCTGTGAGGTGGGTGGGGCTGAGAGAGCTCTCCTGAGAACTGCCCTTGAGAGAACAGCTCTGACAGAACTACGGCTTGCCCAAGGTCATCCAGCCAGGTGCAAGTGGAGGAGTGGGGGAATCAAACCCGGTTCTCCCAGATTAGAGTCCGCGCACTTAACCACCACACCAGGAGGAACAGTGGCTGAGTGTTTGTAAATACAGTACAAAAATTAGGATTTTCAGTACAGAAATTAGGATTTTGTCCTTGGGGAAATAGGAATTTCTGTGAATGGTATATTTTGATCAGCTATTAAAAAACTGTAATGTCTGTTCATTAAGGGGTGTGTGTGTTCCTGGCAGTTGTTGAGGTCAGCGGTGCTTGACGGTAAAGCAAAGTCCGCACCCCCACCCCTGGCATATTGCCCCACTCTCGCGTCTGTCCCTTAGTCTGATGTTCCACTGACTTTTCTTCAGGGACTGTGTGTGCGTGCGTGTGGAGGGGGGGGGACGACAAGTGACCATTGTCTGAAGATTGGGTGGGGGGGGGGTTGTTTCTTGGCTCCTATCATTTCTCTGTGAGCTGCCCAGAATCTTGGGCTCTGTGGCAGGCTAAAGGAAGAGAATACTTCTTGGGAAACGTTTGGAGGCTCTGAGGGGGAAATGGGGAGAGGGGCTGGTGGGCGGGGGTGTGTGTCTCTGCAAGGACCCAGTTTGTCCTCTTGTCCGCCATTTTGCTTGGCACACGTGGGCCCAAACGAGGGCTTTCCAGAGCGCCCCCTCCCCACGGCCGGCCTGGGCCTTTCTCTTGGCATTTGCTTTTTGTGCTCCCTGCAGAGTTCAGCCGGCTTAGTCTCCAGGGAAACGGGCCCGGGGGGGGGGGGGTCCCCTCCAAGGCTTCTCAAGGTCAAGCAGGAACTGATGGGGAGGGGGGGGGAGGTGGCAGCCAGAGAAAAAGACGGGGGAGGAAGCAGGCCTGCAGGCCGAGATGGAAAAGTGCCCAGCGGCCTTTCTTCAAAATGGCCACGCTGTTCCCTGAATCTCAGCAAATGCAAGTCCTTAATATCAAAGTGTCACAAACCTTTCCGGAGCGCCCATTGTGGTTACGTGTGTGTGTGGGGGGGGGGGGCCCATGGAGCTGGGCTGTTATTAATAGGTTTTTTTTGTTTTTTTACAAAAAAAGAAAAACACAGAAGCTGTTTTTAATAGGTTTTTATTGATTTTCTACAGAAAAAGAACAACACAGAGACATGACAGTCTACAAGACAGACTAACATAAAACAAACAGGAGGCTTGTACCCACTGCAACTAGGATTGTTTTACATACATAGAATCATTCTTAAATGCACCCTCATATGTGAAATAATATATAAACCAGAAAACATTTTAGTGCTTACAATATGAAGTTATTGTATGCATCTTGCAGATACACCTCAATCCATTTATACAACCTTGACCATGTTTTTTTCAAAAATTTCTTCTTCATCTTGTTATTCCAATGTTAGTTTGTCCAAATCTGCCGTTCCTAATAGTTTGCAGATAATTTCTTCTTTTGATGGAACTTCTTCTTTCCTCCAATATTTTGCATACAAAATCCTTGCAGCAGTTAACAGGTATAATCACATATGCATCTGTTTTTTTAAAATCTTTCAGGAATAATATTTAATTAAAAAAACACTTCTGGTAAAAATGGTACAGTTGCTTCTAATATTTTTTGTAATATCTCATGTACCCAAACCCAACATTTCTTAGCTATATGACACGACTACCACATATGATAAAAGGAACCAGTATTTTGTTTACATTTCCAGCATACATTTGACATATTTGGATAAAATTTTGCTAAACTGCCTGGAGTTATATGCCATCAATAAAACATTTTATATATCTTTTCTTTATATGATATAATTTTAGTAAATTGTATATTAGTTTAATTAATTAATTTATTTCTCACCTATCTATCCCACCCTCCCCGCAAGCAGGCTCAGGGCGGCTCACAACAAGGGCACCAAGTGCCAGTATAAAACATTAAAAGCAAAATAAAACAATAAGAACATAAGAACATAAGAGACGCCAATGTTGGATCAGGCCAATGGCCCATCCAGTCCAACACTCTGTGTCACACAGTGGCCAGAAATACCAGGGGCCCTCAGGAGGTTTAACATTAATTTAATTAATTTAACATTAATAAAGTGCTCAGTGATCTTATTGCTGCAATCAAATCAAGATGAAGGCTTAAGAATATTAACCCAAGGGACATTAACCCAGGGCAGATCCATCGCGGTACTGTAAAGTTGGTGAAGGTGGGAGTGGCGGCTCCTAATTAAAAGCCTGGCGGAAGAGCTCCGTCTTGCAGGCTCTGCGGAACTGTGAAAGGTCCCACAGGGCCCTGATCTCCTCCGGGAGCTCGTTCCACCAGGTAGGAGCCGCCACCAAAAAGGCCCTGGCCCTCGTTGGCCCAAGCCTGGCCTCCCGGGGGCCTGGAATCACAAGACGATGTTGGGCCCCCGACCGTAGTGCTCTCTGGGGTATATATGGGGAAAGGCGGTCCCTCAGGTATATCCATACCTTAGTCCATTGATCTAGTTCTATATTATGGCCTATATTTTGTGCCCATCTAATCATAGGGGCTGAGCTGTTGTGGGGGGAAACGGAAGACATTCGGAGGCCCAGACAGAGCCTTGGGGGGGGGGGGGGGGGGGGGGGGGGGGGGGGGGGGGGGGGGGGGGGGGGGGGGGGGGGGGGGGGGGGGGGGGGGGGGGGGGGGGGGGGGGGGGGGTTGGGGGGGGGGGGGGGGGGAGCGGCTGCGGCGCTGCCCAGATGGCTTCAGCCTGGCAAGAGGCTGGAGGGGCACAGAGGAGTGGAGAGGAGAGCGGAGGAGGAGAAGAAAGGGCCGGCTTGTGCTTCTCCCGCTGCAGCCTGGGAAACAGAACGAGGAGGAAAACAGATCCCAGCGAGCCTGGGAAGAAGAATGTGGCTCCTCCGAGGCTGCCCCCCCTCCACCTCCCCCTCTCCC
>NW_015161962.1:736852-739208 GCF_001447785.1 Gekko japonicus
CAGATCCCCACTGAGAGGCATTGCAAGGAAAGGGGTGGCACAAACACCAGCTCCCCCCAGCAAGCCTGGCTCAGAACAGAGGGGCAGAGCCAGCCCTTTTGGGTTTCAGGGGCCAGTGGGTGTAGCCCCCCAAAGGGTCTTGACCACGGCAAGGAGCCCCCCCAAGACTGCCCTGGGAAGAACAGCGTCATGTTATCCCAGCTGGGAGACGGCAAGGGACATGACCAAGGTCGCGCGGCACGTCAGAAACCCAGAAAGGAAACAAAATCCACGGGAGGCTCTCTCTCCCCTCTCCCGAAGATGACAGCTTCGCCTGCTGCCCCAGAGCGGGGAGGGCCTCAGACGGGGGTGGGGTGGGGGGGCGGGGAGAATGCAGTTTCTCTGCCCTGCAAGCCTTCAGCCAGCAGCAGAAACACATTTTGGGGGGCGGGGAGTGAGAGAGTCCCAGACCAATCTCCTCCTTTGTACAGATGTGGATGCCCTTGTCTGTGTGTGTCGGCTCGCCCCGTGGGCGATTGTGAAGTTTTAAGGGAGCAAAGTGCATTTGGCAGAGGGGCACATTACGAAGATGAATCAACAGCCGATTCAGCTCCCACCCCCAGCAGCACTGTTCATAAATGTGCAAGAAAGAGAATTCTGACAGGTGACAGCAATTCCCTTCCCCATGCCGAGCTGGGATGCCAGCAGAAGGGGTGGAGGGGAGCAGTGTCCCCTCTAAGCTGAGTTAGTGTGAGCTAGCTCAGAGTTCTTTAGCCTCTGGCTCACAGATTTCTGTCTTGGCTCCAGAGCAAACTGATTTATGCAGCAGCCAAATCGCTCGCTCACAACTTTGATGCCAGTAGCTCACAGAGTAGAATTTTCGCTCACAAGACTCCACAGCTTAGAGGGAGCACTGGAGCACCCCTCTGTCTGTGTCCTCTGTCTTGACTGTGCTGGATCGGTGCCCAGAAACTGTTATTAAGGAAAGGATTAGTAGGCACATTGATGAACAAAAACTATTGAGGCAGACTCAGCATGGGTTCTGGAAGGGAAGATCTTGTCTCACTAACCTGTTAAGTGTTCTTTGAGGGAGTGAACAAACATATGGACGAGGGGGACCCAATAGATGTTGTTTACCTTGACTTGCAGAAAGCTTTTGATAAAGTTCCTCATCAAAGGCTCCTAAGTAAGTTCAATAGTCATGGGATAAAAGGACAAGTCCTCTTGTGGAGCAAGGGCCACGGTCACACAGCAAAGTTGCCGCGGAAGAGGCACAGAAGGTGGGTGGATTATCTGGGCACGATCGCACCCCAACATCTGGGAAGTCGAGCGCACCCGTGGCTTACCGCCGACAATGTGCGTTAAAAAACTAGTACCTCCAAGGTACTAGTAAACATTTGCCACGGGCTGCCTCCAGACGCTCGTGGTGTGATTGCACCGGCACGCGGCATTCCCCTTCAGTCCCTCGTTTACCCGCCGGCGCCGAGGGAAGGACCTGTGGTGTGCCGCCAGCGCGTCTGATCGTGGATCAAACTGTGCCGGGGCAATTAGCCACGCCTCCCCCCGCAATATCTGGCCCGTGTGACCGGGGCCAAGAACTAGCTAATTAATAAGAAACAGAGAGTGAGTATAAATGGGCAATTTTCTCAGTGGAGGGTGGTAAGCAGCCGGGTATCGCAGGGATCAGTACTCGGCCGATGCTTTTTAACTTGTTCATTAATTATTTGGAGTTGGGAGTGAGCAGATACATTATTTGCAATTCTACAGTGAGTCTGGGGCAAGGGATGCTCTGTCTTCTTGGTGCTTCAAGGGTGGGGGCAACAGTGTGTGTGTGGGGGCTTCTAGTGTCCTGGCCCCACTGCTGGACCTCCTGAGGGCCCCTGGTATTTCTGGCCACTGTGTGACACAGAAGAGTGTTGGACTGGATGGGCCACTGGCCTGACCCAACATTGGCTTCTCTTATGTTCTTATAGATGGAACACTCTGTCTGGGGCAAGGGATGCTCTGTCTTCTTGGTGCTTCAAGGGTGGGGGCAACAGTGTGTGTGTGGGGGCTTCTAGTGTCCTGGCCCCACTGCTGGACCTCCTGGTGGCCCCTGGTATTTCTGGCCCCTGTGTGACAGAGAGAGTGTTGCAGTGGAGGGGCCAGGGGCCTGATCCAGTACTGGCTTCTCTTCTGTTCTTAAGACGCTGAGCTGCCCTGGCCTGGGGAGGCAGGGTGTTTGTTTGCAAGCCCCTTTGCGGCCTGCTTCCCTCCTTCCCTTCCGCAGGCCTCCGATGATGCTGGAGGACTCTCCCCCCGCCGCCGAGGCCAGCCCCCCCTGCGCGTGTGCGTGGAAGTGCCCCGGGGTGGGGGAGAGTGGGGGGGAAGCGGATTC
>NW_015161962.1:740363-741894 GCF_001447785.1 Gekko japonicus
GGCGGGCTCGGCACCCCACCCCCGCGCCTCCGGAGCCCCGCACCGCCAGGCCCGCTTCACGCGGCTCGCCGGCTGCGCCTGGGGGTAGACTGCTTCGGAACGGGGAGGCTCCGGCCCAGCCAGACCCGGGTCTGACCCTTCCCCAGCCAAGCAGGCTTGGCCCCGGCAGGAGTGGGGAGGACTCCGGCCCCTGTCGCTGAGCCAGAAGCCCCCCCCTCGTGCCCCCTAGAGCTGCCAGAGGCGACCCTCTCCAGGCCTTGGGCGCTCCTGGGGATCCCTCCTGGACTTCCTCCTCAGCCCCTCCAGCACAGGCCCCTTGTGTGTGTGTGTCTGTGTCCTTGTCGGAAGGTAGCTCTCCAGGGTCTAGGAGCAGGGCCTTCCTGGACGTGGCCCCTTCCTTGTGGGACAGGCAGGCCCAAATGGGGAAGCCTTTCTGCCAAGCTCCTTTGGACGACGGTCTCTTGCGGTGGGAGGGCAAAAACATGGCCTCAGTGCAGTTATATTTCTTCATGCCTGGGAGCCCTTGCTTCCATGAATGCATGCTGGCGCACTCCTGCCTCTCAGACCTGTTTTCAAGACCTTGCAAATTGGCCGTGGGTTTCAGCTTGTGGGGAGGGCCGACCCAGCCTTTGCAGAAACAAAGTATGGCAGAGAAACCCGGTTTTCCCCACTTGGGGCGGATCTGGTGGGGCGTAAGCCAGGAGGATCATGGGCAGTGTTCCCTCTAAGCTGAGTTAGTGTGAGCTAGCTCACAGTTTTTAAGCCTCCAGCTCACACATCTTCATCTTAGCTCAGGTAGGATGGCTCCAGAGCAAAATAATTTATGTTTTAGCCAGATCGCTCGCTCACAACTTTAGTGCCAGTCACTCACAAAGGAGAATTTTTGCTCACAAGACTCCAGTGCTTAGAGGGAACATTGATCATGGGTGAGCAATGCTCCCGCTAAGCTGTGGAGTCTTGTGAGCAGAAATTCTACGTTGTGAGCTACTGGCATGAAAGTGGTGAATGATTTGGCTGCTGCATAAAAATAGCTTGCTCCTTAGCCATCCTTCCTGAGCTAAGACAAGAATCTGTGAGCCGGAGGCTAAAAAAACTGAGCTAGCTCACACTAACTCAGCTTACAGGGAACACTGGTAGGCAGCAATGCTCCCTCTGAGCCCTAGAGACTTGTGAGCTAAAATTCTACTTTGTGCATTAAAGTTGTGAGTGAGCGATTTGGCTACTGTATAAATTAGTTTGCTAAGACAGAAATCTGAGCTAAGACAAAAATGTGTGAGCCGGAGGCTAAAAATCTGTGAGCTAGCTCACACTAACTCAGCTTAGAGGGAAGTCGGAGTCCAGCGGGGGGACCCTGAAGACCGACAAAGTTTTATTCAAGGTGTGAACTTTCGTGTGCACGCACAGATACCTGAAGAAGTGTGCCTGCACACGAAACCTTATACCTACACACAAAAGCTTATACCTCAGACTTTGTTCAGAGGCAGATTTGGAAGTGTGTATATGGCGGCAGCGGGGGGGGGGCGGGTTTGTT
>NW_015161962.1:741968-757807 GCF_001447785.1 Gekko japonicus
GTGTGTGAGTGCACGCGCAGAGGGCTGCACGAGAGACCAGGACACGGCTGACCTTTGCAGTGATGTCCTGGACGCGGTTCTGTCAACAGAGTCAGGCCCCTGGTCCACCCAGCCCAGGCCTGAGATATCCCCGGGTCTTTGGGGATAAGAACCTAAGAGAAGTCAGTGTTGGATCAGGCCAGGGGCCCATCTAGTCCCAACACTCTGGGTCACACTGGGACTTGGCACTTGGGGCACTGGAGCCCCCCCTTCAACATCCTGTAAAGGGGGGGGCATTTAAAACTGTAAGATGCTTATTCTGGGTGCAGTCCAGAGCAACACACGGTGTTTTTGATCAGAGGGAAGCCCCCCCCCCCGTTTGTCTGTTGGCAGGCACAGTGCTTGAAAGACGTGTGTGTGTGGCATCAAACACATAAGTTTCCATAGCTGCACTCCCCCCTCAAAAAGGCAGCCTGGGAAAGGCAGCGGGGGCAGTTGAGACCCCTTCCTGGCCTGCCAGGGGGGCACCGGCATCATCCCGTACAATGGGGGTCGGTTCAGTAGCAGGGCCTGCTGCAGGGTGGCCCTCCCCAGCTTTGGCGGGGTGGGAGTGAGCACCCCCCCCCATGTACACACCAGGGGCTTGCTTGAGCTTCCCTGCCAGGAGAGGACGCCCGGGCCAATGTTCCCCCTAAGCTGTGGAGTCTTGTGGGCAAAAAGACCACTTTGTGAGCTTACTGGCATTACAGGTATGACTGCTGCCTAAATTGCTTTGCTCTGGAGCCCTCCTCCCTGAGCTGAGACGAAACTGTGTGAGCCGGAGGCTAAAAAAAACTGTGAGCTAGCTCACACTAACTCAGCTTAGAGGGGACACTGCCCACCACCCTCTCTGGCTGGGGCTCGGGGCGGTCCCGAGTACAGGATGCTGCCGCCAGACAATCCCCCCCCCCTTGTTGGCTTTTGTTCCCCTGCAGTTCAGCACAGATGCGCTGACCTAGATAGTGGGGATTGTCACGGGTGTCTCTGCTCCGAGGAGGGCTCCGTTCTCGCGCAGGCAGGCGCTTGCTGCGTCTGTGCCGCCTGCTGCATCTCGCTCCCTCTGGAGCCAACCTGTGCGGGATCCGCCGGTCCCTTTTGGCAGCTTGGCAACCGGCAGCCGGGTCCTGGCTGGAAATGCTCACAAAGGCTCACGTGCTGGAGCCGGGTCTCCACCCCTGCCCCAGGTGCGAGTGCAGGGCACCCGGGCACCAGGGAGTGGCAGGCGGCTCTCGTGCCTCCTGTTCCCCGAGAGGGAGGCCGGTGCCAGCCCCTGGTGCAGAGCAGTGAGTCTGTGATGGAATGAAAGCGCTGTGTTGTCTTGTTGGCGGGAAGGGATTTGGTGCTCTGCTGCTGGGCTGTGGCTGTTCTCTCCAGAGAATGGAGTTCTACAGTCATATTTCTGATGATGGGAAGGAGAAAACAAAAGCTGCTTCTCTAGAGGTGTGAAGACCTGGGGGGGGGGACATAAAATTTGGGGGAGAAGGAGGTTTTCCGGGGGGTTTTCCTGAGGATTTTAATTATTTTTTCAAAGGGAAAATTGGGAAATTTTGGGGAGCACTGGGGGGGAAATCTCCTAACCCTATGAATTTTTTTCTCTTTTTGAGGCGGAAAAAACCCCTATTTCTGAGTTCATTCACTAATTTGAAGGACATAGCATGAAAAAGTCTGAGGACTTTCTCAGTTTTTGCAGTGGAAAAATTGGGGAGCTCTAAAAAAAACCACTCCTAAGAAATATTTTCACCTTTGGAATCAGTAAAATGCTCTTAAAGACAACATTCGGATCACTCAAAATGTATAGTGTGAAAAAGTCCCCAGGCTTTTGTTTTTGAGCAATTTGGGGAACTCTGAAAAATCTTCCAATTTCCCCCCCACTTTTCATAGAATCATAAAGTTGTAAGGAATCTCCAGGGTCATCTAGTCCAACCCCCTGCACAATGCAGGAAATTTACAAATCTCCCCCTTTCAATCCCCGTGGCTTCTATTCCATGCCCAGAAGATGACAAAATAACCTCCAGGATCGCCGGCCAAACTGGCCTGGAGAAAATTTGCTTCCAGAACCTAAAGTGGCGATCAGCATTTCCCTGAACATAAGAAGATAAGAGATGCCAATGTTGGATCAGGCCAAAGGCCCCTCCAGTCCAACACTCTGTATCACACAGTGGCCAGAAATACCAGTGCCATCAGGAGGTCCACCAGTGGGGCCAGGACATTTGAAGCCCTCCCACTGTTGACCCCCCCCAAGCACTCTGGCCATGTAAGAAAGGGCCATGAGACCTAAGCACTGAGGCAACCCTTCCTGCCCTCCCTCTCATGATTGGCCTAAATTCACACAATCAGCATTGCTGTCAGATAGCCATCTAGCCTCTGTTTGAAAACCTCCCAAGAATGAGAGCCCACCACCTCCTGAGGAAGCCTGCTCCCCGCTCTGTCAGGAAGTTCTTCCTAATAGTTAGCCGAAAACTCTTCTGATTTAATTTAAATCCGTTGGTTCTGGTCCAACCTACTGGGGTAACAGAAAACAACTCCACTCCATCCTCTATTATGACAGCCCTTCAAGTTCTTGAAGATGGCTGTCATATCACCTCTCAGTCGTCTCCCACTGGTGGACCTCCTGATGGCACTGGTATTTCTGGTCACTGTGTGATACAGAGTGTTAGACTGGATGGGCCTTTGGCCTGATCCAACATTGGCATCTCTTATGTTCTTATGTCTCCTCTCCAGGCTATACATATCCAGCTCCTTCAACCTTTCCTCACAGGACTTGGTCTCCACACCCCTCACCAACTTTGTTGTCGTCCTCTGGGCACATTCCAACTTGTCTATATCCTTCTTAAAGAATCCAAAACACATTTTACCAACTTGTCAACAATAATATTATCAAAAGTCTTTAAGATAAACTATGTCAACAGTATTCCCCTGAACTAGTAAGGTAGTAACTTTCTCAAAAAAGGAGGAAAGTTTAGTCTGACATGACTTGTTCTTGAGAAACCCATGCTGACTCTTATTAATCACAGCCGTCCTTTCTAAGTGCTCAAGGACTGACTGACGATTTATTCTAAAACTTTCCCAGGTATAGACGTCAAGCTGATGGGTTGGTAGTTACCCGGATCCTTCCTTTTCCCCTTCTTGAAGACGGGGAAACATTTGTCCACCTCCAGTCTTCTAGCACCAAACCTGTTCTCCAAGAATTCTTTAAAATAATGGACAGTGGCTCAGAAATTACATCCACGAATTCTGTTAGTACCCTTGGATGCAGCTCATCTGGCTCCGAGGACTTCATTTCATGTTCTTGCTCTTTTTCTTAACTCTGAACATAAGAAAAGAACTCTTTTGTGTTGTTTTTAGCATCTTTCACTAGCCTAAGCTCTTCCTGAGCTTTAACTTTCCAACTCTCTCTCTATTTGTTTATATCCATCCTTGGTTATAAGGAATGAGTGAAATAAGGTTGAAGTTCCACACAATATTCTTGTTGACAAATCGGTAAAATGTGGCTTGGATCCTGTTACTGTTAGGTGGATCTGTAACTGTAAATATGTAACCATAAATATGTCAAATAGTAGAATCTATATGCTCGAAGGTTATAAAGGATGCATTTTATGTTGTTCATAGAATCAAGACATTGGAAGGGGCCTTAAAGACCGTCCAGTCCAACCCCCTGCATCACGCAGCGGGATCTCAAACACCCCAAAGGAATGATCGCCCAATCTCTGCCTAGATGCCTCCAAGGAGAGAGGCCCCACACCGTCCCTCGGCAGCCGGTTTCACCACTGAACTGCCCTTATTGTTAAACAGTTTTCCCTGATATCCTGCTGATATCTCCCTACCCATTCTTTCAATCCCTTATTTGGAATCCTGTCCTCCACTACCAACTGAAATAGTGCCCTCCCCGCCTCTAAATTATTGATAAGTCAGTAGAAACAATTTAGGTTCGATAGGGAAGTAAGTATTGCGCATAATTCAGTTTTACTCCCAATTTTATCCCCCCCCCCCCCCCCCCCCCCCGTGGCTTCAACATTTCTAGAAATTTTACATCTCTGTCCCTTACTCTACTAGTGCCCTGATTCAGCTGAAGAAGTGTGCCTGCACACAAAAGCTTATCCCCAGGATTAAACTTTGCTGGTCTTAAAGGTGCCCCTGGACTCTCAATACTAGGGCTGTTATCTGAAGCTGAAACTCCTGCTTACACAAGCAAGGTATTCAGGGCCATTAAACCCTGCTTGAAATCCTGGGTCGTTCTCCGGTCACGCACATCGCTGGGGGACTCTGGTACCTTTGGGGTCCTTCTGTCAGTCTCTGATCACTAGAGAGAATGCAGAAGGTGTCTTTTGGCCTGAGGTTTTTCCTCTCTTGTAAAGATAAATTCCTGGAGGGAAGCCAGATACGCTTCACATGAATGCAGAATTGCAGATAATGTATCTGCCATTTAATTGAGATATGCTGTATAGCTTTATTACTGCGTACATTATCTGTTATCCAATTCCATATATAACCACTAAAATAATTAAAAACATGGATGACCCCAGAATTTATTGCACAGTTTTGTTTTTGCCTAAGCTGCTGTCCTCTGGTTTGAGGGAGTCTGCCTTTTCAAAGTTCCCCTGCATCACTGTGACAAACGTAAGAACATCAGAAGAGCCCTGCTGGGTCAGACTAGTGAGGGTCCATCTGGTCCAGCCTCCTGGCTCACACAGGGGCCAGCCAGTTCCTCTGGAGGGCCAAGAACAGAGCAGAGAGACCGAGGCCTTCCCCTGAGAAGAACACCAGAAGAGCCCTGCTGGATCAGACCAGTGAGGGTCCATCTGATCCAGCCTCCTGTCTCACACAGGGGCCAGCCAGTTCCTCTGGATGGCCAACAACAGAACAGAGTGGCCGAGGCCTTCCCCTGCGAAAAACCTCAGAAGAGCCCTGCTGGATCAGACCAGGGAGGGGTCCCTCTAGTCCAGCCTCCTGTCTCACACAGGGGCCACCCAGTTCCTCTGGAGGGCCAGCAACAGGGCAGAGAGGCCGAGGCCTTCCCCTGAGATGGACACCAGAAGAGCCCTGCTGGATCAGACCAGTGAGGGTCCATCTGATCCAGCCTCCTGTCTCACACAGGGGCCAGCCAGTTCCTCTGGATGGCCAACAACAGGACAGAGAGGCCGAGGCCTTCCCCTGATAAGGACACCAGAAGAGCGCTGCTGGGTCAGACCAGGGAGGGTCCATCCAGTCCAGCATCCTGCCTCACACAGGGGCCAGCCAGTTCCTCTGGAGGGCCAGCAACAGGGCAGAGAGGCCGAGGCCTTCCCCTGAGAAGAACCTCAGAAGAGCCCTGCTGGGTCTGACCAGGGAGGGTCCATCTGGTCCAGCCTCCCGTCACACACAGGGGCCAGCTAGTTCCTCTGGAGGGCCAGCAACAGGGCAGAGAGGCCGAGGCCTTCCCCTGAGAAGAACCTCAGAAGAGCCCTGCTGGGTCAGACCAGGGAGGGTCCCTCTAGTCCAGCCTCCTGTCTCACGCAGTGGCCAGCCAGTTCCTCTGGAGGTCCAGCAAGAGGGCAGAGGGGCAGATACCTTCCCCTGATGTTGCCTCCTGGCTCTGGCATTTAGAGGATTAGTGCCTCTGAATGTGGAGGTTCCCCTCAGGCACCATGACTAGTAGCCACTGAGAGACTTCTTCTCCATGAATCGATCTCCTCCCCCTTTTAAGCTGTTTATTCCTGTGGCCCTCACTCCATCCTCTGGCAGCTTAATGTATCTCCGGCAGATTCATGTATGTGAAGCTGAAACTCCTGCTTACACAAGCAAGGTATTCAGGGCCATTAAACCCTGCTTGAAATCTTGGGTCGTGCTCCAGCCACTGCACATCCTGGACAAGCGGGTTCCGATGGGAGGGGGCAGTCCTTCAGGTATGCTGGCCTCAAGCCGTGCAAAGTCAGCTTCCCTCTTGACCCCCATCCTTCCGCCATCCAGGAGAGACCAAGAGGATCTGGCCTACAGTGCTTTAAATCCCCCCAACCCCCTTTTTCCTTCCCAGACCCCAGTAGTTACCAAAAACATAAGAACATAAGAGCAAAGCCAATGTTGGATCAGGCCAATGGCCCATCCAGTCCAACACTCTGTGTCACACAGTGGCCAACAATACCAGGGGCCCTCAGGAGGTCCAGCAGTGGGGCCGGGACACCAGAAGCCCTCCCCCTGTTGCTCTCCCCCCCCCAAGTACCAAGAAGACAGAGCATCCCTTGCCCCAGACATAAGAACATAAGAGCAAAGCCAATGTTGGATCAGGCCAAAGGCCCATCCAGTCCAACACTCTGTGTCACACAGTGGCCAACAATACCAGGGGCCCTCAGGAGGTCCAGCAGTGGGGCCGGGACACCAGAAGCCCTCCCCCTGTTGCTCTCCCCCCCCCAAGTACCAAGAAGACAGAGCATCCCTTGCCCCAGACTGAGAGTCCCTATCTATACCTTGTCGCTAATAGCCACTGATGGACCTCTGCTCCATATGCTTATCTAATTCCCTCTTGAAGCCGCCCATGCTGGTAGCCACCACCACTTCCTGTGGCAATGAATCCCAAGTGTTAATCACTCTTTGGGTGAAGAAGGACTTCCTTTTATCCATTCTAACCCGACCGCTCAGCAATTTCATTGAGTGCCTACAAGGAGTTCTTGTACTGTGAAAAAGGGGAGAAAAGTACTTCTTTCCTGACCTGGTCTATGCCACACATAATCTTGTCAGCCTCGATCGTGTCTCCCCTTAGTCTGCTCTCTTCTCGTGGTCTTGCTAACTGGGAGGGCGGGGTGGGAGGGAGTGATGACGGTGTGGCATGGGCTTCCTCCCTAACCCTCTGTTGCACCGTGGCTGCTGCCGTCCCTGTGGTGCCTCCTTGTTGGTGCCCAGCTGTCTCCTGGCTGTGTAGGAAACTGGCTGGCTTTGTGGGTGAGAGCCTAACAGCTCGGTCAGCTCGCCCTCAAGATTATGAAGAGATCTGTAATAACGAAACCCCAAATCGAGCTCAGATAATTGGGAATTAGGCTGTCGTGTAATGGAATTGCCCAGGAGTGTTCAGCTTTAGCAAAAGAACCAGTGGTGAAGTGCAGGCGGACTCTAATCTGGGAGAACCGGGTTTGATTCCCCGCTCCTCCTCCACTCGCACCTGGCTGGATGACCTCGGGCAAGCCATAGTTCTGGCAAGAGCTGTCCTTGAAAAAGAGCCGTTTCTGTCAAGAGCTCTCTCAGCCCTGCCCACCTCCCAGGGTGTCTGTTGTGGGGAGGGGAAGGGAAAGGAGGTTGTAAGCCGCTCTGAGACTCCTTTGGGTCTCCTCTTCTTCTAGTGTATGTTTTCTTCTGCTCTATTGTAGGTTTTCTCCTGCTCTTGTTGGATCGACTTCTGGTTTTATAATTTCTGCACTGTTAATGATATAGCATGTCTGATGCCTTTTGGCGTGTTTTTTCTAACTTTGTAATCTTGTACTTTAAGTTGCCTTCTACTGAATCAGGCCCTTGGTCTATCAAGGTCAGTGCTGTCTGCTCAGAGTGACAGCGGCTCTCCAGGGTCTCAGGCAGATAAAAGTCTCTCCCATCACCTCCTGCCTGGTTCTTCCAGCTAGACAAGCTGGGGGTTGAACCTGGGACCTCCTGCATGCCAAGCAGAGGCTCTGCCACTGAGCCACAGCCCTTCCCTAAAAAGAGCTCTCCAGGGTCTTGGGCTGAGGCCTTTCCTATGGTCTCCTGCCTGGTCTTTTTCACTGGAGCCGGTCTGCGTGCCGAGAAGAGGCTCTGCCACTGAGCCAGGGCCCCTCCTAGTCCTACTGTGTTGTTTATTGGGAGTCTTGTGCTGTCTGACATCACTGCCATGTATCATGTGATCCTCCACGAGTCTCCTTAAGAAAAGGACCAGGGAAAGAGATGTGGTCTCTTGTTTCTTGTTTCACTTGTCTGTTGTGGCTAAACCCACATCCTCTTTCTGCACAGCTCTGAGCAGCGCACGAGACGTCCACCTGCCCCCCGGGCCCTTGCGCCGTGTGGCGGGCACCTCTGTCTCCATCCCCTGCAACGTGTCGGAGTATGAGGGACCCACCCAGCAGCACTTTGAGTGGTTTCTGTACCGCCCGTCGGCTCCCGACATCTCCATCGGGGTGATCAGCACCAAGGACCCCAACTTCCCGTATGCTGTCTTTGGGCCACGGGTACAGGCCGGAGAGGTGTCCGTCCAGCGTGTGCGGGGGGATGCCGTGGAACTGCTCATCAAGGAGATACGTACAGAAGACGCGGGGATCTATGAATGCTACACCCCCTCCACCGACTCCAAATACCTCGGCACCTACAGCAGCAAGGTGGAACTCAAAGGTACCCCAGATGGATGTCTTGTTGGCTGTTGGCGGGCTTGAGGCCAGGGGTGCTGAAGCGTCCCAGTGAGCTACAAGCGCATGACAGGAAGTCACGTGACCAATGTTCCCTCTAAGCTGTGGAGTCTTGGGAGCAAAATTTCTACTTTGTGAGTTGCTGGCATTAAACTTGTGAGCGAGCGATTTGGCTACTGCATAAATTAGCTTGCTCTGGAGTCATCCTCCCTGAGCTAAGACAAAAATCTGTGAACTGGAGGCTAAAATTCTGTGAGCTAGCTCACACTAACTCAGCTTAGAGGGAACACTGCACGTGACGCCTGAGTCATTGTGCAGCGGGTTGGACTAAATGACCCTGAAGACCCCTTCCAGTTCTATGATTCTATGAGTCCACTCCTGGGACAGGAATCACAGAATCATGGAGTTGGAAGGGACCTCCAGGGTCATCTAGTCCAACCCGCTGCACAATGCAGGAAACTCACAACTACCTCCCCCTCCACACCCCCAGTGACCCCTGTTCCGTGCCCAGAAGATGACAAAAACCTCCAGGATCCCCGGGGCCAAACTGGACTGGAGAAAAATGGCTTCCTGACCCCAGAGTAGCGATCGGCATTTCCCTGGGCGTGTCAGAAAGGGCCATAAGGACTGAGCACTGAGGCAGCCCTTCCCGCCCTCCCTCTCGGGATCTGCCCAAGTTCACAGAATCCGCATGGCTGTCAGATGGCCATCTGGGCTCTGTCTGAAAACCTCCGAAGAAGGAGAGCCCGCCAGGAAGGGGGCCAGAGTTACAACCTCACAGATATTGGGGGGGGGGGGGGGGCAAAAGAGAGAGACGGGGATGGGAAACACGGACCAGTTACCCGGCGGTGCCCTGGGGTGAGGAACGGGCCCATGGCCAGGCCAAGGGGGGGAGTCACCTCCCTCCCACCATCCCCCCCCCGTTTTGCTTAGAATGCTTCGGGGGGGGGGGAGATCACAGCCCCTTGATTATTGTTTGGGCTTTATTGTGGTTTTAAATGTTGCTTATTTTATTGTATTTTATCTGTTCATTTTGGCTCTGCCGCATGTCAGCCGCCCTGAGCCATTGGGAGGGCGGGATGCAAATCTAACAGGGGGGCAACAAAGAAAAAAAAGACTGAATTGGAAAAAAGGGGGGGGGAGGCGGGGCACTCTCGCTTTCCTGCCCAGCACGCACTTCCAGGAGATAGCAAAAATGGCCGCTCTGTAGAGGCTGGCAACCCATCGGAGGGCCTCTGACCCGAGGGCGGAAGACCTCTGCCTTGGCTTTCCAGGGGTGGTTGGCGGCGGCCGGCTTTGCATCAGTCAGGTGGCACCAGGTGGCAGTGAGCTGGTTTGCACGCGACTGGGGTGTTTCAGTGTGTGTGTGCGCACGTGGGTGTGTGTGTGTGAATCACTTGTGGCTGAGCGGCTGCCAGAGACTGTGTGAAGGTGGGGAGATATCACAGCCCCACGCAGAGGACTCTCCGTGAACCCTGAGTCCTTTTAAACCAGAAGCCCCCAGCTCTCCTTGCCCGGGGTGCACGGCCTCCCCAGGGGCGTCTGGGCCAGGCTGCTTCTCAGGGGTGTCTCCCGAAAGGAGAGCCGGGCTGGATCGGGGGGCTCCTCTCGAGGGCCTGGGAAACCGGGTGGTCCAGAGGACCCGAGCTCACCTTCTGTCTGCCCTGTCTGTTGGCGGCAGTGTGTGTGTGTGTGTGTGTGGGGTCTTTGGGAAACGGCCCTCCTTCTACACCAGCTGCAAGAACAGGGCTGCTGTGGGTGCCCAGTTCTGCCCACCTGGTGCCCAGCTCCCCTCGCCTCACTTCACCGTTTCCCTTCATTGCTCCCCCCGGGCTAACAAAGGATGATGACAAGGACCGACTGACTGAGCCAGCTTGGTGTAGTGGTCGAGTGCGCGGACTCTAATCTGGGAGAACCGGGTTTGATTCCCCACTCCTCCACTTGCAGCTGCTGGATGACCTTGGGCAAGCCGTAGTTCTGACAAGAGCTGTTCTATCAGGAGCAGTCCTTGAAAGAGCTCTCTCAGCCCAGCCGACCTCAAAGGGTGTCTGTTGTGGGGAGGGGCAGGGAAAGGAGTTTGTAAGTTGTTCTGAGACTCCTTCAGGTACTGAAGGGCAGGGTAGACACCAATCTCCTCTTCTTCTCTCTCCCTGCCCCCACAGTGATGCCCGACAAGCTCTCCGTTTCGGCCGCCCCTCCTCCCGCCACGAGGACCCCCTTCCGGGCCCGTGGGGCCGTCGCTGCCTCCCCCCGCCTGCCGCAGATGACCCTTCCTGAGAGCCAGGAGCTCCGGCTGACCTGCACGGCCCTGACCGGGACCCAGGAGCACACCCACCTCTCCGTCTCCTTTGGCTTCTCCGGGCTGGAGCCCCCCGGGGGTCGCGGGACGGTGCAGGAGGTGATCGGGGTGCGGAGGGATTTTGCCGTGGAGGCTGGCGGGCGCTTTGCGGAGCGGCACAAAGGCCAAGAGCTGTCGGTCACCAAGCAGGGGCCCCAGGAGTACCAGATGGCACTGGGTTGGCTGAGGCCGGACGACACGGGGGTCTACCACTGCACCGCGGGGGAGTGGATCCAGGACCCCGACGGCAGCTGGCAGCTGATCATTCAGAAGCAGGTGGCGCTGGCCCAGGTGACGATCCAGACCATCGGTAAGTCTGCCTGGGCGCTCTGCCCTTTGGAGACAGGGGAGGGCTCCCTGTAGCCATTTTACGCGTCCGTTTTGTGGACCAGTCGGCCGGAGGCGGTCAGGAAGGCTCCCGCTCTCCCGGCTCTCCGCGGAGGAGGCAAAACGGAACCGTTCAAGAGGGGTGTGCTTTTCTGTGCAGGCAACAGAGCTTCACCCTACTGAATGATTCACAAAGTAAGCTCGAGAAATCACTGGGGACGGTGGTCTGTACTGCGGTGTATAGTCGGCTGTGGGTTGGTGGTCGCCAGAAAAGAGCCAGTTTGGTGTCGTGGTTAAGTGTGGCGGACTCTAATCTGGGAGAACCGGGTTTGATTCCCGCACTCCTCCACTTGCACCTGGCTGGATGACCTTGGGCAAGCCGTAGTTCTGATAAGAGCTGTCCTTGAAAAAGAGCAGTTTCTGTCAAGAGCTCTCTCAGACCCACCGACCTCCCAGGGTGTCTGTCTGTTGTGGGGAGGGGAAGGGGAAGGAGATAGTCGGCCGCTCTGAGACTCCTTCGGGTAGTGAAGGGCCATGGGGTATACATCCAATCCCTTTTCTTCTTCTTTTTCTTGGGTGGGTCCTACGGTGGCATCTTGCATTGTTCACTGTGTCGTGTTAACACTTCTGCTTTGCTGCAGTTCTGTTCTTAGATTTTGGCTGGTTCTGCAGCCCAAATACTGTTGCAGTCTTGACTCCACCTTGAGTCCAAGTGAGAAAGGTGGATGATTAAAAAAAATGTAAGAAATCTCATCATTGGAAATGGTGGGCGCTTCCTCAGCACCTCTCAGCCAAGGGGGGGACCCTTAATCAGCCTGCAAAGGTGACGTCTGGCACATCCCAAAAGGAACCACACAGATCCCGTCACCTTGGGACACCCCTGATGGTTCTTCCACCTGCCCCCAGCTCTCTCCTCTGCCGACACGGCCCGAGTCTCCGGCTTCTGTCGCCTTTCTGGCTGAGGCCCCTCCAGTTGGGAGAGGCAAGGGCACCTCTTTGCTCACAGCTGTTGGAATCGGCTTCACCCGGGCACGCGACCTGTCGGTTCTGCACAGCACCTAGCACATGTTTGGGCTGCAATAAATGCCCAGTGGCACTTTATTTTATTAATTTATTTATTAATGTATTTATATTTTTGATTTGTATTCCGTCCTCCCTGCATAGGCAGGCTCAGGGTGGATTACAGCCAGTTAAACTATAACAGAATAAATACAATAAAACATAAATGCATCCACAGAGCAATAATCTAAAATTCAGACAAGCAATCAAATTATGTAAATAATGTGCTGTTGCACATAGATGGCGGTAGCGTCTCCAAGGCAGTGTTAGATGGTAAAGAGTACACTGTGGCCATACCCGTGTCATTAGCTGTTCTTGTTGCTCTCAACATGCGGGCCTTAACTGTTCGGTTGTTAGCAGTTCAGATGTGTTGGTGCTAGTGGCGGCTCCTAATCGAAAGCCTGGTGGAAGAGCTCCATTTTACAGACCTGTAAAAGGCCCCACAGGGCCCTGATGTCTTCCGGGAGCTCATTCCACCACGATGGGGCCACCACTGAAAAGGCCCTGTCCCTGGTTGTCATGGCTCAGGTGGGGTGTCACTTGACGCTGCCACCACTCTGGATTTCAGGCTCCTCTGAGAAGGCCCAGAGCACCCTCCCAGGCCTTTAGACCTCTCTTTTGGCCGAATAAGGCAAGAGTGAACAATGAAAATAGTTTATTTTACAGGAGGTCAAACAAACAAGGTCCAGAAATATAACAGTAAGTGGGTGAAAAGAAATCAAATGCCCTAACCCGACTAAATATATACTGTCCCTAGCTCACTATCTCAAGTGGCCTTAGACTACTCACCCTTCCCTCAGGATGAGGGTTTCTTCCCCACAGCAGCCTCAGCCCCTTCTGGCTCTGCCCTCTTGGAAGAAAGAACAGCTTTCCCTCTTGTACCAGTTCCTATATTCCCCAGCCCTCTTCTTCCCTATTGGTCAAAATCGGCGCCAAAACTTCCCAAGGCCTTCTGGGGTTTGTAAGCCCAGCCTCCCGTACTGCTAGCCAGGCTCCCTGGGCCTAGCAGGCCTCTGGTGGCACAGCCCAGGTCATGACACTGGTCAAGGCCAATCTGGCGTCTTTTGGGCCAGGGAGAGTCAGGCGGTTTTGCAACCCTGACCCCAGTGCTCTCTGGGGCACATGTGGGGTCAAATGCTTGTGGCCCCTGAGGGGGGGGGGGGTCTGGTGTCCTTTCATTGGATCCTGCCACAAAATGGGTATCGAGGGGACCGGCCCTGTGGAGGAATTCTGGTCCTCTTGCTGCTGCCCCCCTCAGTGCCGCTGACTGTCCGTTCTCTGTGCTTTGCTCCCAGCCAGCCAGCTGTCGGTGTCTGCGAGCCCTCCCCAGATCCGCGTCAGCCCCGGAGAACCCCTGGAGCTTCTCTGCCAGGCCTCCGGCCTCCTGGCTTCCCCTTTGCCCCGCGTCGCCTACACGGTGGGCTGGGAACTGAGCACGGGAGGCGCCACGGAGGGACGCCTCGTGGCCCAGGTGGACACAGATGGAGCAGTCATCCTGGGAGACGGCTACGCCAACCGCGATGTGGGCCGACGGCACGTGTCCCTGCAGAAGTTGGGCTCGCCCCCTGGCTCCTACCGGCTGCGGATCGAGTCGGCCCAGCCGGGGGACGCGGGCACCTACCAGTGCGTGGTGCAGGCTTATGTCCTTTCGCCGAAAACGGAGCTGCGCCAAGTGGCCGCCAGCAGGTCGCAGGGGCTGGCCGTGGACATGAAACCTGAAGGTATGTGCTTCGTTGCTGGGTGTAGCGGTGGATCCTCAGTCAAGGAAGCTGGGGAGTTGCTAAATACAGACCAGGGTCCCCAAGCTTTCTGAGCCTGCAGGCACCCTGGGATTTCTGACACAGCATGATGGGCACACCCACAAAATGGCCCCCACAAAATGGCTGCCGCAGCTTCCCTTCAGTCACAGTGAAGATCCTCGTGCTGTGGTGAAAACCTGCACAGCCCAGCAAATCCCCAGTGGCCAACCGGAAGCCTTCCTGGGCCAGAGCCCCACATAGCCACGCCCACTTTCTAAAACCACTCGCTGGTCAGTTGCCAGAAAAGGGGCCCACGGGTGCCCTGGCGGCCAGGGGTACCATGCCAGGAATTCCTGAGTCAGATGAAGTTGGCCTCTGCGTCAGCACCCTCCTCTTAGTGCTTGAGTGAAGCCAACCACGCGTGCCTTCGGGGCGCTGGCCTCCTCATCCTTCACGGACCAAGTGGAGCTGTTTCCAGAGGAAGGAGGCGGCCAGGGGAACTGCCTGCCACCAGATTGGGTGCTTCGGGAGGGCAACAGTGAAAGGGCTTCCAGTGGACCTCCTCATGGCCCCTGGGTTTTGGCCACTGTGTGACACAGAGTGTTGGACTGGATGGGCCATTGACCTGATCCAACATGGCTTCTCTTGTGTTCTTATGTCTGAGGCAGTGATGCTCTGTATTCTTGGTGCTCTGGGGGGCAACAGTGAGAGGGCTTCTAGTGTCCCGGCCCCACTGCTGGACCTCCTGATGGCATCTGGTATTTCTGTCCGTTGTGTGACACAGAGTGTTGGACTGGATGGGCCATTGGCCTGATCCAATGTGGCTTCTCTTATGGTCTTATGTTCTCTGTCTTCTTGGTGCTTGGGGGGGGGCAAGAGTGGGAGGGCTTCTGGAGTTCTGGCCCTGCTGGTGGACCTCCTGATAGCCCCTGGGTTTTGGCCACTGCGCAACACAGAGTGTTGGATTGGATGGGCCACTGTCCTGATCCAACATGGCTGCTTTTATGTTCTTAAGAGTCGCCCTGGAGGGTCCCTCTGGAGCCGCATTTGGAGGGAAGCTGGTGGAATGCCTTTGGGTTGGTTTGTGCAGGTTGGGATTGCGCCCAAAGGTCACTGCATCCCAGCTTCTCTCGTAATGTTGCTTTGCAGCCTAATTCAGGAGGTGGGGAGGGGCAGACACCTTTTGAGGCAGGGCCTCAGTTGTAGCATTACAGAGTGGGGGAGGCCAAGAGGAACACTGTTCCTGCCCCCTCCCCTCCCCGGCCTGTGCATGCGGATAGTCGTGTGTCCGTGGAGGTCTTCTGCTCTGAACCATTTGCTCTCCCCCCTTCAGATCTCCCTTTCGGGTGTCTTGGTGCCCCAGGTGTGTTTCTGGGCTCTCAGTGGTTCCTCCTCCCCTTCCTTCTTTCCCTGCAGCTGTGGTGCTGGGCGCCAGTGCGTGGCTGCCGTCCCCCACCATCTACCGGGGGGACACGGCCGAGGTGCGCTGCAACATCTCTGTGGAATCGACGCAGGCGGTCCACGTGGCGCTCAGCTGGTGGGTGGAGCTGGCCCGGGAGGACGTGGAGGTGCGTGGGCACATGCTGGCCTCGGTGAGCCGCGAGGGGGTGGCAGTCCTCGGGCCCCGTCCGTCCGGGGGCGCCGTGAGTGTGGAGAAGGTGGGGCCGCAGAGCCATCAGCTGCGCATCCACGAGGTCCAGCCGTCGGACGAGGGGAAGTACCACTGTGCCCTGACCGCCTGGGTGCGCTCGCCAGACCTCAGCTGGTACAATGCCGGAGCCGTGCAGTCCAATGCCGTCACTGTCTACCCCTACGCCCTGCGTGAGTAGGAAGCTTGTGTTTTTTTGGGGGGGGCAGGAGGGGCTGTGCCTCCTGCACTCTGCGTCGCCACCACTCGAGGTGTCCTCTCACAGGGCGGCTCTCCTTCCTTCCCTCCCCTCCTTCCCCTTCCCCTCCCCCTCACTCCCCTTCCTTCCCTCCTTCCCCTCCCTCCTTCCCCTCTCTCCCTCCCTCCCTCCCCTC
>NW_015161962.1:758013-758291 GCF_001447785.1 Gekko japonicus
TTCCTCCGTTCCTCCCTCCCCTCCCTTCCCCACTTCCCCCTCCCCCCTTCCTTCCCTCCCTCCCTCCCTCCAAAAACACTTGCACAGCATGCCATGTACAGGTCAGGGTTTTGGGTGGCATTAACCAGAAGGGTGCAGTCTGTGCCCTGGGGAAGGGACCGTGTAACATCCCGCAGTGCATGGGACAACAGGAGTTGGGTGACGCCCAGGTCACGTGCCCTTCCAGAAGGGCTGGGAGGACAAGGGATTGGCACGGTTGGCAGCTGGGGGGGGGGGCT
>NW_015161962.1:758408-762751 GCF_001447785.1 Gekko japonicus
TCTCTCTCTCTGACAAGCCTTTTCTTTCTCTCCCCCCCCCCTCATGCAGCCCTGGACACCTTGTTCATCCCCCTCCTGGCAGGGATCTCCAGTGCCCTCTTCATGGGCATCACCGTCCTCACCACCGTCACCTGCTGCTTCATGAGGAGGCTCCGCAAGAGGTGAAGGGGGACGGGGGACGGGGGGGTCTGTGCCAGTGGGGGTGTCCTGGTGCCTTCAGCTCCGGGGGCACACTGACTTGCCCTCCCAGCAGGAACAAACCTGCCCTTTTGGTCTCTGCCTTTGATGGTGTTCCTACTTTAAGGGTTTGTTTCCTGGTGGCTCAGGTGCCGGAGGGCTCCTCCCGCCTGACTGATCCAGGCTGGACCTCTGCCAAAAAATCAGAACAGTCACGGCGATGCCCGGGGGGGGACGGCGATGGCCGGGGGGGGGGGGGGCAAAGAGAGCAAAAGTTATAAGGGAAGAGTCCCGGGGAGGGGGCCCCTCTTGGTCTGCCGCAGATCAGCTCAATTTGAGTCCAAGAGCACCGGAGGGAGACCGACCGGGTTTCCCAGGAAGTAAGCATTTGAGAGTCAGAGTTCCCTTGTATCTGACGAAGGGGCCTTTGACCCTCGAATGCCCCTGCCTTGGAAATCCGGTGGGTCTCTCTCCAGTGCTCCTGGATTTGGATCTCACAGAATTGAAATGTCCCTTTTGATGGTTTACATGTGAAGTACTGTAACTGGGGTTCTGCCAGTTGGAAAGGTGGGCGAATTTCCAGTCTTTGCTCAGCTCTTGCTCCTTCTCTCCTTGTGTGTGCACGTGTGTGTGTGGGTGTTTGTGTGTGCTGGGCAGGGGGGTGTCTGCTTTTGGCCTGCCCAGCCCATTCCCTGCCCCCCTCCCCCCCAAGGTTCACGTCATTCAGAATTTTGACAAACACACGGAATGCCCAATAAGGTCAGACTGAAAACATAGCATGCATGGAAAGTTTCACTTTGGCCGTAGAAAATCGGCTCAAATAAATGGAAACTCTTGCAAACGTTTGACCACCTGGAGCTTTGGCCCACGTGCCCCATTTGGGCTGTGGAGGCTGCTGGGAATTTGTGGGCCTCACGTTCCGTGCCCCCCAGCAGGCGGTGCTGTGGGCTGACCGAGCTTCCCGGGCATCCGTGGCTTTGGGACTGCGGTTCTGGATTCGTTTGTTCTGTTTGTGCTGCCGTTGTTGCAAATTGTGGAACTGACTGCAGTTGACAGACTGAAGCATCAGCTCCAAAGGAAGGGAGGAGAAAAGGATGCCGGCAGTTACACCCTGGGGTGTGTGTGTGGGCATGTGCGTGTGTGCGGGTGTGTGTGTGTGAGAGAGAGCGGGAGACAGCAGCAGATGAAGTCAGGGAGGCATTTTGGCCTGAAGCCACCCTGTGGAGTTTGTGGGGAGTGTCAGCTGTGCTGAGCCAAGGGGTGGGGGGCAAAGTTCCCTCTAAGCTGTGGAGTCGTGTGAGCAAAAAGTCTACTTGGTGAGCTACCGGCATTAAAGTTGTGAGCAAGTGATTTGACTCCTGCATCAATTAGTTCGCTCTGGAGCCATTCCTTCCTGAGCGAAGACAAACGTGTGTGAGCCGGAGGCTAAGAAACTGTGAGCTAGCTCACACTCACTCAGCTTAGAGGAAACACTGGTGGGGGGGGACAGGGGGCGGTCATCACTGGCCTTCCATTAGGTTGTGTTTTCTCCTGTGTGAAGGGCCCGTGGGATGCCTCGACTTGTGGCCTGGACCTGGTGCATTTTTGGATCCCCTGCATGTCACAGTTTGCCTGCCGCTGCCAAATTGCTGCTTTGAAGGAAGTTGTGGAGTGCTTCACGCTCGCTGGCTGCTCCGGCCACTTGCAGTGTAGTCCAGGTCTTTCCAAACACACACACACACACACACATCTGGTTCACTCAGCCTCCTGACCCAGATGGCCCAGGCTCACATGATCTCATCCCATCTGGGAAGCTAAGCAGGGTCGGCCTTGGTTAGTATTTGGATGGGAGACCAGCCAATGTTCCCTCTAAGCTGTGGAGAGTCCTGTGAGCAAAAATTCTACTTGGTGAGCTGCTACTGGCATTAAAGTGGTGAGCGAGCGATTGGGCTGCTGCATCAATTAGTTTGCTCCGGAGCCCTCCTTCCCGAGCTAAGACGAAAACCTGTGAGCTGGAAGCTAAAAAGCTGTGAGCTAGCTCACACTAACTCAGCTTAGAGGGAAGCCCAGGGTTAATACACAGAGGCAGGGAATGGCAAAACCACCTCTGAAGGCCTCTTGCCTTGGAAACCCCACAAGAGGTCGCCATAAGTCGGCTGTGGTTTGAAGGCAGTTCCCACCACCACCAGGTCACCCGTCGTGGCCGAAGCGTCCAAAGCAAGAAGTCCGAAACCTGCTGACTGCTCAGCCAAGGGGCCCCTCGTCTTAAGATTGCAGGCAGGCAGGGCCTCCCTTGCAGGGTCTGGCCACCGCCCTCCTCGTCCCCGTGCTCGGCAGGGGTCCCAGTGAGCACCAACTGGCACCTGGGCAGGATGTGTGCCAGGGTATCTGTGCCCGTCAGGCCCAGTTCAGTTGCAGGTCAAACTCGAGGGGTTGGCTCGATGAGGTTTTGTGCCTGCCGGCCCCGATCCCAACCCCGCTGCCTTCTTCCCCTGTGCAGGCAACTTCCTCCGTCTCCGTGAGTCCGTCCCTCTTCCAGCATGCTTCCTCTTTCCTTGCACGAGGCGACCAGGCCCCGCAAGCCGCTCTGGGAATCCTCTGCAGTGAACTCGGCTGCCGTCTGGAGGGCTTCCCAGGAAGAAGAGCCCCGAAGCTCCGCCCCTCCGTGTGTGTGTGTGTGTGTGCATGTCTGTGCATGGGGCTCTTCCCCAGAGAGCCCTTCTCGCCTCCCTTGGCGAGACGTCATGTTTTCCACTTCTCCAGCCCTCTATGTGGCTTGACCCACGAGTATGGTGGGAAGGCTCCCCCCCCGCCCCTTCTCCACTTGTGGTTTTCTTCCTCCAAGGACCTGGAGGGAGGGAGGGAGGGAGACCCTTTGGGACTTCCGGAGGGGCGGGCGGTGGCAGCTCATGGCACAGAGGTGGTGGCAGCGGCAGCTGTCTCTTCTGCAGAAAGGGAAGGCCTTGGAGGTCTCCAAAGGAGCTCCTCCCAAATAGAGGATTAGCTGAGAAAACACTGAATGACTTTGTGGAGGAACAGCCAAGGTGGGCCTCGTCCTGAGGGGGGGGGCAGCGGTCAGCAGCACCCCAGTTGGGCTTCAGCAGCCATCCCATGGGAAGAGGAGAAGTCGTGGGACAGACCCACTGAATGCACCGCTCTGATTCAGACTTGTGTGTGTGGGGAATGTCTGGGGAGAATGGGTGTGTGTGGGGGGGTCCTGGAACATCTCTGGCCTGCAGCACAAAACCACAGGGGCCACTTTGGGCTTCCGTCCCCTCACCCCCACGCGTGCGACTCGGCTTGGGCAGCCCTGGATCCGGGGCTCATAGCTGAGGCCTGGCGTTCAGACCCGGGAGCACACCAGGGCAGCATCCGTGAGGCCGACGTCCCCCTGGGGTGGCTGAGGGGGCATAGGGGGGCAGAACGAGCGCCTCTCCAGCGGAGGGGCAGACCTGGGGTTGGCGAATTTTTGAGATTTGTGCTCCCAGAGCCAGGCATGGCCATTTTTCTCTGGGGAAGGCCAGGGGAGGCATGTGACGGCTGCGGCCCCTGTGGAACCTCCCCCCCCCCCCCGGGTTTTGGGCATTTCCGTGGAGGCCAGTCTCTGCCTCAGGGTGGTGGCAGCGGCTGCCCTGGGGGATGTGGAGTGCAGCAGGAGGCCCGGGGCACCATCGAGCAGGAGAAAGAAAGAACGAAAGAATCCGCCCAGAATCAGCCAGTTATGTCCTGATCGCTGTTTATTTTTAGCTCTGTTCTGAAAGGCAGCGAAGGCGCGCTGTGGGAGAACGGGGGGGGGGGGCAGCTCAAGGCGACAGAGGGGGGAAGGAATCGTGCCGCGCTGAGAAGAATCCGCAACCACCTCTGCCACCCCGAGGCAAGCCGGCCACCCTTCCGCTCCGCCAGGCTGCTGGTGGGCACGGGCTGTTTTTTCCCCTTCGTGTGTGTACGTGGGGGGTGGGGTGCATGGTGGGGGGAAGGAGGCCATTGCGAGTCTGCAAGAGAGAGCCGAGTTGGCACAAGCCGTGTGGCACGTTTAATTTATTAAATGATTGAAATAAAATGTGATTTTAATAAAAGTACAAATGCGAAGTCCCTGGCCATCACTTCACTGCCTGGACTTTGGCTGGCAAGGTTGCCAGCCTCCAAGTGGGGCCTGGAGATCTCCTGGAGGGGTCCCTGGGCGCCAT
>NW_015161962.1:762822-778668 GCF_001447785.1 Gekko japonicus
AAAATGGCGGCTCCAGGGCGGTTATGAGGCCCCGTGGAGGTTTCTTTCCTTTCCCAGGCTCCGTCCCCCAACTGTCCAGGAATTTCCCGACCTGGTTTCGGCAACCCTTCTTGTGGCTCAGGCTGCTGGAGGGCAGACAGAGTTACCCGTTCTTCAGGAACTGGGTGGGGTGTTTCCTATCGCCACGGCAACAAAATGGCTGCAGCCGGGCTTCGGAGGAGCGGGGGGGGGGGGGGGGGGGGGGGGGGGCCCGACTGGGCGGGTGTCTGCTCCGGCAGAGCTCCGGCCTGTGCCTGGCACCGAAGGGGGGGTGGTTCCTCAAGCCCTCTTGTCAACAATGCCCAGGACAGAATGTTGCTTGTGCCCGATTCCCTTGGACGGGGGCATCCTTAGAGGGCCGCGGAGTGGCCAGTGCCAGTGCCTGGCCTGCAGTGCCCCCTGGAGGCGGAACAGTAAGGCAGCTGCCAGCCTGTTGAGAAAAGATTCCCCCAGTCTGTGTTTGTTTCTCGGTTTATTACATTGATGTGCCTGCCTCTTTCCTGGGCATCCCAAGGTGGGTAACGACAATATAAAAGCCAGAGAGGACGATGCGATGACATGTTTTACTTTTGTTTTCCACATGTCACAACAGAAGCCCCAACCAGCAGGGCACCACCCACTTGCCCAGGTCCCGGTTCCCCCCAGAGCTCTCCGAGAGGGCTCTCCAGACTCCCCAGACACACACAACGTCTCCCAGGAGGCTGTTCCGGAGGCACAGGGCTGTCATGAATGTGCCTTAGGCAAGGGGTGGGGGAATATTCAGAAGGCCCCAGGTTCAAGCAGAAGGTTAAAGGGACCGGGCAGCGGGTGGTGTGAAGGACTTTAGCCCGAGAACCCTGTAGAGCGGCTGCCAGTCTGAGCGGGCAGTACTGACCTTGACGGACCCCAAGGGGTCTGATGCCGTGTAAGGCAGCTTCCTGGGTTTACGAGGGCGGGGCCGCGGCTCAGTGGCAGAGCCTCTGCATGGCATGCACATTCCCAAGTTCAATCCCCGGCAGCATCTCCAATTAAAAAGGACCAGGTGGGAGGTGATGGGAAAGACCTCCGCCTGAGACCCCGGAGAGCTGCTGCCAGTCTGAGCAGGCAAGACTTGATCTTGAGATAGACCGGGGGGAGAATACAGCTTGCTGGGAAGCGTGAAGCTGCCGCACAGGAACCTGCTGCAGGGAGAGCCAGTTCCTTCCAATGAGGGCCCCCCAGGAAGGTCACGAAGGGCTTTGAAGGGGAGCGCCAGGGCCCGGAATGGGACCCTGACACTGATTGGCAAGAGGTGAACCCAGCTCAGAGTCAGAGTCACGTGGTCTCGCCACCCGGCCCCTGATCACAAATGGGCTGCAGCCTTTTGTACCTGCTCCTCTTCCCAGTTAATCTTCAAAAGCAGCCCCATGTACAGCATATTACGGCAGTCTAGCTCGGGGGTTCCAGGGCTCATTTCGTAGAAAAAGAGGTGCAGGAGCTCATTGGAATAACTCATTAGCGTAACTCGTTTGCATATGCCACACCCCCTGACGTCACCGGAAGCGTGTCAGAAGGCAACACCCACCGCTCAGGCTCCGCTGGACTGTTTTGGATTGCTAGCTATTTTTTTTGGGGGGGGGAACGTGCAGATCTGTCCTTGCTGAGGAGGGAGAGCTTGTACCTGAATAAAACCAGGTCTTAAAGGTGCAACTGGACTGTTTTGGGCCAGGGGGGAGCTCTGCGACTTACCTGGCTGCTTCTGGCTCTGACTGAGGGCTGCTGGGAGCAGGGGGTGGGGCTTGTTGCATGTGCCTGCCCCCTGGGCTCTTTACTGCCGGAGCTCTGCTCCTGTGCGCTCCTGCAGGAAATGACCCCTGGGGGGTTACTGAAGCATGGAGCCAGATCAGGCACCTGCCAATTGGGATCCTAACTGGATGTAGCTGGGGGGAGGGGTGATTTCACTGTCATGGATGTGGATTCCAGAAGAGCTGCGTAGTTCGTGGCAGCAAACCCAGGGGGCTCTGGTAGAGACCTGGAGTATCAGAGACACTGGGTGCATCAGAGGATGGCTGCGGTATTGATTGTTATCAATGGTGGCCCATAGCCACTCTCCTCACCCGGGGGCCAGGGACAGGAGCCTTGTAAAGGCTGGGCAAACGGGGGGGGGGCACGTGCAGGAATGTGTCCTGGGGCAGCCTTTGTTTAGTCGTGAGTCTGTCTCTCTCTGGTGGGGCTACACACGTTGAAGGCCGGCCTGCCTGCCTGCCTGCCTGCCAGCAGCCACAGCCTGCCAGGATCTGTGCCCAGCTGGGAGGGGGGCTCCAGGCAGACTGTGAGCGGCTCAGTCAACAGGGCGAGGGGCTTCTCCCAGTGAGGAGCCAGGCAAGAGCCACAAGCCCCGTGAGGCCAGGCAGGCCCCTCCTGGCCACTCAAGGCCTCTGATGGCTGGTATGTCGGAAGCTTCTCTGGCCCGCGGCAGCGGGGGTCCTGCAGAGCCACAGAGATCCAGCCCGCGGGTCCCTCTCCTTTCCAGCTGGGGGGGCTGTGCTGCCCTGAGCCCGCTTTGGCAGGGAGGGGAGGGTTAAAATCAAATTCTGCTTCCTGGTCACAGGATCACGTACGCTTCCCTAGATTTGACTCATTCATGCAGGGTGTCTCTGTGTTCAAGGTGGTTTTCATAGAATCACAGAGCTGGAAGGGAACTCCAGGGTCATCTAGTCCAACCCCCTGCACAGGGCAGGAAATTCACAAATGCCTCCCCTCCCCCACACCCGCAGCGGCCCCTGTTCCACTCCCAGAAGAGGACAAAAAAAACTCCAGGATTGCTTCCTGACCCCAAAGTGGCAATCAGCATTTCCCAGGGCGGGAACGAAGTACTGAGGTAACCCTTCCTTCATCCTGGCCTCCGTAACAGTTCTTGCTTTCCCCACAGGCACAAAGCAACATGTGCGCCTTTTTCCCCTCTACCTTGAAAAGTTCTACTTAAGTCGCGTGTCCAGAGCGGCTTACAAACTCCTTCCCCTTCCCCTCCCCACAACAGACACCCTGTGAGGTGGGTGGGGCTGAGAGAGCTCGGACAGAAACTGCCCTTTGTCAAGGACAGCTGTGCCAGAGCTTGTGACTGACCCAAGGTCACATCAGCAGGTGCAAGTGGAGGAGTGGGGAATCAAACCCGGTTCTCCCAGATTAGAGTCCGCACACTTAACCACGACACCAAACTGGCTCTCAAAATTCTGAGCCAAAATTCTCCTTTGTGAGCTGCTGGCATTGAAGGGGTGAGCCAGCGATTTGGCTGCTGCATAAACTAGTTTGCTCTGGAGCCCCATCCTTCCTGAGCTAAGACCAAAATGTGTGAGCCAGAGGCTAAAGAACTGTGAGCTAGCTCACACTCACTCAGCTTAGAGGGAACGCTGCGAGTCCCGGCCTGCCCTCGGGCCTTCCCGGGATGCTGCTGGAAGTTCTCGGCTGAGTACGTAGGGGGGTGGGGGGGGGGGGGTCCCGTCTGGCCCAGCCTGCCTCCTTGGGCCTTGCTTCTCTCCAGACCCTCTCCCGTCCCCCTCCCATGCACCCCCACCCTCTGGACATGGGCGGGGTGGGTGGACCCCGCGTCTTCCTCCCCGGCCTGCTCTCCTGGCCTTCCCTCTGCGCCTCGCTGGTCTCTGCTTCCACCCGGCCAGAAGATCCTCTTCAGCTCCAGAGAGTCCTCCGCGAGAGAGAGCCCTGAAGCACAGCTCTGGGGAAGCGGGTGGAGTTCAGGATCCAGGAGTCCCTGCCCGGAGAATGGGCTTTCCTTTCTGCACGGCCCTCCCTCCGACTGGGACACGTTCGGGGTGGGGTGGGGGTGGTTGTCCCCCCCCAGGCCAGCTTCTCCCCCCCCCCAGCACTTTGGGAAAGAAGCAGGAGCGTCCGCCAGACCCCCTTTCCCCAGCGTGTTCCGAACCCTTACGGAGGAGGGGGCTGTGGTGTGGCACGCGGGGAAGACGTTTTGTCTGGCCTGGGCCACCAGTCCTTCCTTGTGGTATAGGGTTGCCAACTCCAGCTTGGGGGATTCCTGGAGATGTGGGGGTGGACGTTGTGGTGGGCAGCGTCTGGGGAGAGGAGAGAACTGTGGGGGACATGAAGCCGCACAGCTGGACCTCCATAGCTGCCCTTTGTCTGGAGATGGAATTCTGGGGGCTCTCCAGGCCCCGCCTGGAGGTTGGAAACCTTACCTGTGGGAATCCCCCCCCCGCTCAGGGACCTGACTGGGGGGGGGCCTTCCTGCTGGCTCAGCTGGGCTGTGAGGTGGGGGGGTTGGGTCTCCTGCACGCCTGACTGATTGGGGGGGGGTCAGTCTTCCGGTGAGGGAGTTGGCTTCTTCCCTGCCCCCCCCCCCCCGTGCTCCTCTGCTGCGGCCCAAAACCCCTCTGGCACCTGGAGGACGTGCCTGGCCCAGGAGGCATCGGCTCCTGAGGGCCCCCCCTCCCCCGGTGGTCTTGCATGTGCAGAGACGAGAGCACAGAGCCCGCTTCCTGCTCTCCTGCATTCGCAAACCGGACACTCCAGGCCTGCACGCATCCTGAGGACCCACACAGTTTTCCAGTGTGGGCCCCCACCCCCACCCCCACCCCAGCTGCATGTCCCTGCTTTCTCACATAGGGGGATCCCAGAACGGGCCAGGGGCCAGCAGGACGGGCCGCGTTGTGGAGATCTTCAGCTCCAGCCCAGCCAGTGTGGTGACCCCCCCCCAAGGATGAGGCGGTGGGCCAGTCCCGGCCCAGGCACAGCTGGGGGCCCCTGCAGGACTCCCCCCCTCCTGGTGGCTGGGCTCAGGGTCCCTGGGGACACCACCAGCCATGCGGGGTAGAAGCCCACCCCCGCCCCCAGGGCTTACCCTCCCCTCCCTCCTCCCCTGCCGGTGGGTCAGAGGCCCTCTTGGCTCCCTTGTGCCCTCCGGTGGGTGGGGGGCGGCAGCTGCAGGTTCCCTCTGGAGCTGGCCTGTCCGCCTCTCTCCCTTTCTTCCAGGAGAGAAACAGCTCGACGTGTCCAGCTCTGGGTGGGGAAAGACCTCGGGATTTGGGGGGGGGGGTTTAGCCTGGGGTGTGGTGGCTCAAGTGGCTAAGACACTGAACTGCAGACTGGAAGGTCGGTAGTTTGGCAGTTCGAGACCTGAGTGTGCCCGGTGATGGAGTGAGCTCCCGTCTCTGGTTCCAGCTCCTGCCAACCTAGCAGTTCGAAAGCAAGAAATGGCAAGTAGATAAATAGGGCCCGCTTCGGTGGGGAAGGTGACGGCGTTCCGTGCGCCTCGGCGTCTAGTCACGCAGGCCACATGACCACGGAGAAGTCTTCGGACAGCGCTGGCTCTTCAGCTTGGAAACGGAGATGAGTCGGATTCGACTGGCATCTCAGCAGGGGACCATGCCCGGCGAGAGCCCACCCTCCAAAGCAGCCGTTTTCGCCAGATCTCTGTCATCTGGAGATCAGTTGTCATAGCAGGAGATGTCCAGGGCTCACCTGGAGGCTGGCAACCCTAGCCCCCTCCTGCCTGACACTCGGGGTGGGGTGGCTTTGAAGACCACAGGTTCCACAGGAAGTCTTTTCCGGCAAGGCCCTGGGGCCAGAAGCCAGCCGCCAGATGCAAAGAGGCGGTGGTGGTGGTGATGGGGGGCTCCCTTGTGCCCGGGGGGCCACCACGGCATAGCCATGTGCAGAAAATGGGGGGGGGGCTTCAGTGAGCAGCGTCAGCCTGCAAAAACCTCTTTATTAAGGGGGAGGGGAGGAGGAGTGTGCAAAGGAGAATGCGCGCGGCCGCCGGAGGCCCTTGCCCGCCCGCCCGCCTGGCCTCTCTCTCTCTCCCCCTCCCCCTCCCTCCCTCTGAGTGTGGCACTGGCCGGATCGGGCCTTCCATGAGTCATGCGGAGGGTGGGGAGCTGCAGTCAGAGCCGGAACGGGGGCAGCGGCGGAGGGCGTTCAGGCAGCCGGCTCAGGGCTCCTCCTGTGCCCGGAGAGGATTGGCTCCCAGTTTGGGGGTGATGCTGGAGGGCGCAGGCAAGGCGTTGGGGGGGGGGGGCCTGGCGGGAACACCAGAACTGGCCGTGCTCCAGCGGGGGGTGGGGGAGGCCTGGCTCAAGCAATGGAGTTTCCCCGGGAGAAGGGGGAATTCAAGTGCCCACCACCTGCCCCAGATCGGGACCAGCAGTGCCCTGTTGTACCAGCCTCGGCATCCCGTACCTGCCACACCGTGTCTGCCAAAGTGACAGAAAATCAGGAGGGTCCCTTGGCCGAGATGGGGGAAGGGGCCCAACCCTGCCGGCACCCCCCCCCAATGGAGGCTCTCTGGCCAGGCGGCTTCTCTTCCATCCATGTTAGTCATCTTTGCTCCCCATTGGGAGGATCTGGCCAGCAGATGGGGTCGCCACTGAGACGCCTGCCTGCACCCTTGGTGATGGACGCATGACTGGGAATATTTCCCACCTGCCTGTGCCCCACCACTAGCAGCCCGTGCCCTTGCCGCTGGTGCTAAGAGGCCCTCAGCCTGATCATCGGCCGGCTCTCCTTGAACGGCTCCCTCCCTCTTTCCTTCACCGGGGCGGCTGCTGCCTTCGTCCGTGTCCATCCATCACCGCACGGCCCCGTTAAACCTTCGACTCGCTTTCCAAGCTGGCCAGGTTCCCATTCCGCTCCTTGCTGCCTTCTTCTGCCTTCTCTGTGGTTTCCTCCACCTTCTCGTCCAGCCGGCTGGGGATGGACCAGTACAGGTGAGCGTCCATGCGGGCGGCGGCCTCAGCCATTTCCCGGGCACTGCAGCTGGGGGTGGGCACTTCGAAGGTCTGGTGGAAGCTGTTGTAGTCCACCTCATAGAAGCCGTCCTCAAGGGAGAGGACAGACATGAAGCGATGCCCCCAGAGGACCTCGTCCATCAGGTAGGAGCTTCGGGCTTGGCACGTCATCCCTGGTGAGGCAGAAGAGATATCAGGAGATTAGTGGGGGCAGAGGCACCACCCTGGAGCTGGGAGGGGGGCATTATTGATAACCCACTCATCAAAGAACACCAGAAGAGCCCTGCTGGGTCAGACCACTGAGGGTCCATCTAGTCCAGCATCCTGAGTCACACAGGGGCCAACCAGTTCCTCTGGAGGGACAACAACAGGGCAGAGAGGCCGAGGCCTTCCCCTGAGAAGAACCTCAGAAGAGCCATGCTGGGTCAGACCAGTGAGGGTCCATCTAGTCCAACATCCTGTCTCACACAGGGGCCAGCCAGTTCCTCTGGAGGGCCAACAACAGGGCAGAGAGACTGAGGCCTTCATAAGAACCTCAGAACCTCTGCAGGGCCTGGATCAGACCAGTGAGGGTCCATCTAGTCCAACATCCTGTCTCACACAGGGGCCAGCCAGTTCCTCTGGAGGGCCAACAACAGGGCAGAGAGACTGAGGCCTTCATAAGAACCTCAGAACCTCTGCAGGGCCTGGATCAGACCAGTGAGGGTCCATCTAGTCCAACATCCTGTCTCACACAGGGGCCAGCCAGTTCCTCTGGAGGGCCAACAACAGGGCAGAGAGACTGAGGCCTTCATAAGAACCTCAGAACCTCTGCAGGGCCTGGATCAGACCAGTGAGGGTCCATCTAGTCCAACATCCTGTCTCACACAGGGGCCAGCCAGTTCCTCTGGAGGGCCAACAACAGGGCAGAGAGACTGAGGCCTTCATAAGAACCTCAGAACCTCTGCAGGGCCTGGATCAGACCAGTGAGGGTCCATCTAGTCCAGCCTCCCGTCTCACTCAGTGGTCAAGCAGTTCCTCTGGAGGGCCAAGAACAGGGCATGGAGGCCGAGGCCTTCCCCTGAGAAGAACACCAGAAGAGCCCTGCTGGGTCAGACCAGTGAGGGTCCATCTAGTCCAGCCTCCCGTCTCACTCAGTGGTCAAGCAGTTCCTCTGGAGGGCCAAGAACAGGGCATGGAGGCCGAGGCCTTCCCCTGAGAAGAACACCAGAAGAGCCCTGCTGGGTCAGACCAGTGAGGGTCCATCTAGTCCAGCCTCCCGTCTCACTCAGTGGTCAAGCAGTTCCTCTGGAGGGCCAAGAACAGGGCATGGAGGCCGAGGCCTTCCCCTGAGAAGAACACCAGAAGAGCCCTGCTGGGTCAGACCAGTGAGGGTCCATCTAGTCCAGCCTCCCGTCTCACTCAGTGGTCAAGCAGTTCCTCTGGAGGGCCAAGAACAGGGCATGGAGGCCGAGGCCTTCCCCTGAGAAGAACACCAGAAGAGCCCTGCTGGGTCAGACCAGTGAGGGTCCATCTAGTCCAGCCTCCCGTCTCACTCAGTGGTCAAGCAGTTCCTCTGGAGGGCCAAGAACAGGGCATGGAGGCCGAGGCCTTCCCCTGAGAAGAACACCAGAAGAGCCCTGCTGGGTCAGACCAGTGAGGGTCCATCTAGTCCAGCCTCCCGTCTCACTCAGTGGTCAAGCAGTTCGCCTGCCTCTGAATGTGAAGGTCCCCTTGAGTCACCCTGGCTCGTAGCCCCTGAGAGACCTCTCGTCTGTGAGTCTGTCTGACTGCCATCATCCCTTCTGAAGCTCTCTGTGATCATGGCCAACATTAGCTCCATTGTCCATGAATTCCACAATGGAATTCCTTATCGAAGAGGCTCGTGAAGGAGAGCTTCTTGGTGGATTATGCCCTGTACCAGGTAAAGGGCACCTCCATGGACGTCTCTTGGGTACCTCTTGTTGGCAAGGTTGGGTGGCCATCACTTCCCTGGCTTGCCTGTGAGCTCTGGATTTGGGACCAGGCGGGTCTCCGAAGGACGGTCTTCTCCCGCAGGGTCCTGCCCGGGAATTAAGATCACCGGGAGAGGCCCTCCTGACTGTCCCCCCCCCAAATCAAAGCACCTCCTCTGGTGGACATAGAAGAGAAGGCCTTTTCCACGGCAGCCCCACGACTATGGAACAACCTCCCCCGGCCCCCTCCCTTTCGGTCCTTTGGAGGCAGCTGAAGACGGTTTCCTTTAGAACCGCATTTAATTAAGTCCATTGTTCCCTCTAAGCTGAGTTGGTGTGAGCTAGCTCACAGTTTTTTAGCCTCCAGATCACAGATTGTTGCTCTAGCTCAGGAAGGATGGCCTCAAAGCAAACTAATTTATGCAGCAACCAATTGGCTCGCTCACAACTTTAATGCCCGTAGCTCACAAAGTAGGATTTTCGCTCAGAAGACTCCACAGCTTAGAGGGAACATTGGTTAAGAGTCTGCCTTGTTTTGTCACAGGGAACTCATGGTGACCCTTTAGGGTTTCCAGGACAAGGCGAGAGACGTCCAGAGGTGGTTTGCCACTGCCTGCCTCTGCATGGTGACCCTGGACCTCCTTGGTGGCCTCCCATCCACCTACCAACCAGGGCAGGCTCCGGTAGGCCTGCAAGCTCTGACGAGATCGGGATAGCCAGGGTTTTCCAGGTCAGAGCTAAGTTGACTGGCAGTCCTGAACAATGCTCCCCCTCTAAGCTGCGGGAAGTCTGGTGAGCAAAAATTCTCCTCGGGGAGCGACCGGCATTGAAGCTGTGAGTGAGCGGTTTGGCTGCTGCATCAATCAGAGTGCTCTGGAGCCACCTCCTTCCTGAGCTGAGACAAGAAATGTGTGAGCCGGAAGCTAAGAAACTGAGCTAGCTCACACTCACTCAGCTTAGGGGGAACACTGGCTCCTGAACTGTGGTTTTAAATTTGGGTTATGTTTTTTTATGTATTTTATTTTATGTATTTTATCTATTATTAGTTGTTGTAGATTTTCCGGGCTGTACGACTGTGGTCTTCGCCAAGACCATGGCCATACAGCCCGGAAAATCTACAACAACTAATGAACTCCGGCCGTGGAAGCCTTCGACAACATATTTTATTATCTATGTTGTTAGTTGCCTTGAGCTCCAAAAGGAAGGCAGCTAATAAATATTTTAGATAAACAAACAGGGAAGGCTAATTCCCCAAAAGTAGGTTTCCAAAATGGCTAGCTTTTAGTCGCAACAGGTGGATGGAGTCTCCATGTTCAGGTGCAGTCTATCTCTCAGCATCCTTCCCTGCTTATCTTCTCTGTCATTCCTTGCTTGTGTTCTTCCGAGGGGAGGGGCATACAGCGACTGGCAGGGGTGCTGCCTGTGGACAGCGGAGCTCATACGTTTGCCTGCAGTGCAGACTAAGAACATAAGACAACATAAGAGAAGCCAAATGTTGGATCAGCCCAATGACCCCTCCAGTCCAACACTCTGTGTCACACAGTGGGCAAAAACACCAGGTGCCCTCAGGAGGTCCAGCAGTGGGGCCAGGACAACAGAAGCCCTCCCACTGTTGACCCCCCACCCCCAAGCACCAAGAACACAGAGCATCCCTTGCCCCAGATTGAGAGTTCCTACCTATTTGTTGTTGTTGTTCAGTCGCACAGTCGAGTCCGACTCTTCGCGACCCCATGGATCATCTCCCGCCAGGCCCTCCTGTCTTCCGCCGTCCTCTGAAGCTGGCTCAATTTCATGTTCGTTGCATCGATGACACTGTCTAACCATCTCATCCTTTGCCGTCCCCGTCTTCTTTGACCTTCAATCTTTCCCAGCATCAGGGTCTTCTCCAGTGAGTGCTCCCTTCTCATTTGGTGGCCAAAGTATTTGAGCTTCAGTTTCATTATCTGGCCTTCCAGGGAACAGTCAGGGTTGATTTCTTTGAGGATTGACTGATTTGATCTCCTTGCAGTCCAAGGAACTCTCAAGAGTCTTCTCCAGCACCATAGTTCAAAAGAATCTATTCTTCGGCGCTCGGCCTTCCTTATAGTCCAACTCTCGCAGCCATACATGACTACTGGGAATACCATTGCTTGGACCATGCAGACTTTTGTTGGCAGGGTGATGTCTCTACTTTTTATCATGCTGTTTAGGTTCGCCATCGCTTTCCTCCCAAGGAGCAGGCGTCTTTTAATTTCATGGCTGCAGTCACAGTCTGCGGTGATTTGATGACTAGGGAGCCATGTACCTGATGTTATCTGCAGGTCGTCTTGAAGAAACAGGCTCTGAAGAACTGCTCTTCCAAAAGCAGCATCAGTTTTAGCACAGTGCATCACCACCAGGAACTTCTCAAAGGCTGAAGTCAGTGAACCAATAGCAGACCTGCAGAGATATGTCACCAAGTATCTGGAGAAAGTGGCAGAATCAGGAGCCATAATGACCCTTTCACAGTACTAGCTTGCTTGATACGTTCGCATCAAACTTTAAAGCCAGGCATCTTTCCCGGCATTTGAAAGACATGTTTGCACTCACTGGAGAAAACCCTGATGCTGGGAAAGATTGAAGGTCAAAGAAGACGGGGACGGCAAAGGATGAGATGGTTAGACAGTGTCAGCAATTGTGCGATAGTTTGAACATTCCTTGGCGTTGCCCTTCTTTGGGATTGGAATGTATACTGATCTTTTCCAATCCTGTGGCCACTGTTGCGTTTTCCAAATTTGCTGGCAAATGGAGTGCAGCACTTTAACAGCATCATCTTCTAAGACTTTGAATAGCTCAGCTGGAATACCATCACCTCCACTAGCTTTGTTGTTAGTAATGCTTTCTAAGGCCCATTTAACTTCACATTCCAGGATGTCTGGCTCAAGGTCAGTGATTATACCGTCGTGTTTGTCAAGGACATTGAGGTCTTTCTTGTATAGTTCTTCTGTGTATTCTTGCCATCTTTTCCTAATCTCTTCTGCTTCTGTTAGGTCCCTACCGTTTTTGTCCTTTATCATGGCCAGCTTTGCATGGAACGCTCCCTTGATTTCTCCAATTTTCTTGAAGAGATCTCTAGTCCTTCCCATTCTATTGTTTTCTTCTATTACTTTGCACTGTTCATTCAGGAAGGCCTCCTTATCTCTCCTTGCTGTTCTCTGGAAATCTGCGTTCAGTTGGGTAAATCTTTCCTTTTCGCCTTTGCCTTTCGCTTTCCTTCTTTCCTCTGCTATTTGTAAAGCCTCATCAGAAAGCCATTTTGCTTTCTTGCATTTCTTTTTCTTTGGTATGGTGGTGATTGCTGCCTCCTGTACGATGTCACGAACCTCTGTCCATAGTTCTTCAGGCACTCTATCTATCAAATCCAGACCCTTGAATCTATTCTTCACCTCTACTGTATATTCATCAGGGATGTGATCTAGGTCAAACCTGAATGGCCTCATGGTTTTCCCGATTTTCTTCAGTTTAAGTCTGAATTTTGCAATGAGTAGCTCATGATCTGAACCACAGTCAGCTCCAGGTCTTGTTTTTACTGACTGGATAGAGCTTCTCCATCTTTGACTGCAAATTATATAGTCAATCTGATTTCGGTGTTGCCCATCTGGTGATGTCCATGTGTAGAGTCGCCTCTTAGGTTGTTGGAAAAGGGTGTTCGCTATGACCAGTGTGTTCTCTTGACAAAACTCTGTTAACCTTTGCCCTGCTTCATTTTGCTTTCCAAGGCCAAACTTGTCTGTTATTCCGGTTACCTTTTGACTTCCTACTTTAGCATTCCAGTCCCCTATGATGATGAGGACATCATTTTTTGGTGTTAGTTCTAGGAGGTGTTGTAGGTCTTCATAGAACCGGTCTACTTCAGCCTCTTCTGCATCAGTGGTTGGGGCATAGACTTGGATTACTGTGATGTTGAATGGTTTGCCTTGGAATCGGACAGAAATCATTCTGTCATTTTTGAGATTGTATCCCAGTACTGCCTTTTGCACTCTCTTGTTGACTATAAAGGCCACACCATTTTTTCTACGAGATTCCTGGCCACAGTAGTAGATATAATGGTCTTCTGAGTTAAATTCGCCCATTCCTGTCCACTTTAGTTCACTGATTCCTAGGATATCGATGTTCAGTCTTGCCATCTCATTTTTGACCACGTCAGGCTTACCTTGATTCATAGATCTTACATTCCAGGTTCCTATGTAGTATTGTTCTTTGCAGCATTGGACTTTCCTTTCACCATCAGACACATCCACAACTGAGGGTCCTTTCGGCTTTGGCCCAGCCGCTTCACTCTTTCTGGGGTTACTTGTACTTGCCCTCTGCTCTTCCTCAGTAGCATATTGGACACCTTCCGACCTGAGGGGCTCATCTTCCGGCGTCATATCTTTTAGCCTTTTGGTACTTTCCATGGGGTTTTCTTGGCAAAAGTACTGGAGTGGGTTGCCATTTCCTTCTCCAGGGGGATCACTCTTGGTCTGAGTTCTCTGCTGTGGCCTGTCCGTCTTGGGTGGCCCTTCACGGCATAGCCCACAGCTTCATTGAACTGCTCAAGCCCCCTCGCCACGACAAGGCAGTGATCCATGAGGGGATCCTACCTATACCTTGTGGCTAAGAGCCACTGATGGACATCTGCTCTTAACATAAGAACACAAGAGAAGTCAATGTTGGATTAGGCCAATGGCCCACCCAGTCCAACACTCTTCTGTGTCACACAGTGGCAAAAAATACCAGGTGCCATCAGGAGGTCCACCAGTGGGGCCAGGACACTAGAAGCCCCCCCACTGTTGCCCCCCAAGCACCAAGAACACAGAGCATCCCTTGCCCCAGACCGAGAGTCCCTATCTATACCTTGTGGCTAATAGCCACTGAGGGACCTCTGCTCCATATGCTTATCTAATTCCCTCCTGAAGCCGTCCATGCTTGTAGCTGCCACCACCTCCTGTGGCAGTGAATTCCATGTGTGCATCACTCTTTGGGTGAGGAAGGACTTCCTTTTATCCATTCTAACCCGACCGCTCAGCAATTTCATGGAGTGCCCACAAAGAGTTCTTGTATTGTGAGAAAGGGGAGAAAAGGACTTCTTTCTCTGCCTACTCTATCCCACGCTTAATCTTATAAACCTCGATCATGTCACGGGAAAGTGTTCCGACCCTTTTATCATCCTAGTTGCCCTTTTCTGCACTTTCCCCAATGCTCTAATATCCTTTTTGAGGTTTGGTGACCAGAACTGTCAGACTGGGCAGGAAACTGACTAGGCAGGAAATGGGAAAAAAAATAAGAGGAGCCACCCAGAACGCTCAAACAGCCACCACCCCGTGAAACAGCCCCCTCAGTGCTGGGAGGGACTCAGAAAAAGTGAGGGGCTGGGAGGTCCCCAGGTGAGAGGCCGCCACCCACAAGGCCCCGCCTCTCCTTGCCACTGGCCTGTCCTCCGTTGCTGAACACTGGCATGGAGGGGCCGTGCAGTCCGTCTGGCCTCCTCCTCCTCCTCCTGTGTGCCTGTGTCCGTCCGACGTGGC
Source organism: Gekko japonicus (assembly GCF_001447785.1). Lineage (NCBI taxonomy): Eukaryota > Metazoa > Chordata > Lepidosauria > Squamata > Gekkonidae > Gekko > Gekko japonicus. Next base: position 777,037 of record NW_015161962.1, read on the forward strand.
TCGCTGGCTCTATTTATGCCCCTCTCCCCCCCCCCCCACCCTGCCCCAGCTGGCTCGCAATCAGCCTCCCAGGCCCGGCTGGGTGCCGTGGTAACGGGGTGTGCAGAGAGACTTATGCAACTCCATGTGGCAGGGGGGCGGGTGAGGAGGGCGTGAAGACAAGAGGCAGCCGAGGAGAAGAAGGCTTTGCAAGCCGAGTTGTGTTTATGCCAGGAGTTCGGGGTGGATGCGGGGAGCACAGCGGAGTTTCTGAGGGGGAGAGCAAAGCTCAGAAGCATGGGGGGAGGGGAGGGGCAGCCCACTTCCAAACCGCCCTGGAGCAGGTGGGGGGGGGGGCCCCAAGGAGAAACAGAACCACCCCCGTGCGCACACTTGGGACAAAGCCCAGAAGTCCAGCATTTGTTGGGGGCTTCTGGTTCTTTAGCACAAACACACACCCCATGCTGCCTGCATGGCAGCCACATCTGCACGGACACCCCCCTCACTGAGGCAAGGATCTCTGGGAAAGAAAGACCATCATCCCAGGAGATGGTGAAGGCAGCAGGAGGAGAGGAGGACCCAGCCGGAGATGGACGGACTTCGGCCCCGGAAGCCACAAGGAGGGCCCTCCCCCCGTCAGGATGTTTCGGAGGTCTTCACCCACTCAGGACTACTCGAGGGCACTTAAGGCGCGCACCCACACACACACTCAGAGGGCGGGAGTGGGTCTGAGCAAGGACTCACCGATGTAGGGTGACTTCTCAAGCCACCCGTTCCCCACCCCTTTCCCCTCCCCCAGCCTCAGACCCAGGGCACGTGGGGAGGCACATGGAGTCCCCCCCCCGCAGAGAACGGATAATCTGGCTGCCCCTCCCCACAGTTCAGGTGGGGTAAAGGAACCAAGCCCTCCCTGGAGAAGAAGGCCCTGGTGCCGGGAAAGACTGAAGGTCAAAGAAGAAGAAGAAGGGGGCGGCAAAGAAGGAGAGGGTCGGGCAGTGTTGTCGAGGCAACGAACATGGCGTTGAGCAAACTCCGCAGCAGGTCGGAAGACAGGAGGGCCTGGCGGGATCTGGTCCATCATGGGGTCGCGAAGAGTCGGACTCGAGTGTGCGACTGAACAACAACAACAAAAGGAACCAATCCGCCCCACCACCACATCAGACATCGCCTCTTTTCACCTGATTGGGTAGGCCAGGCCGGCTATCTTGGTGCACTGGAACCTGTGGATGCCTCTGAGCACCGGTCAGAAGAACTCATGGAGGGGGGGGGCTACAATATGCCGGGGGCACACAGACACGAGGAGCCGCCCGCCTGATGCTCCTTTGGGCCTTTGGGCCTCCCCCCACCCCACCCCTCTCAGTGGTGCCCCCTCTGACAGAAGCGGGAGGACCAGGCCTTTCCAAGCGCCTCTTCCATGAGCTTCTTGCAGTTTATTTATGTATCAGAATATTCACACCCCGCCTTTCCTCTTGGTTCATGGTGAGAATAGCTAAAACACCCCCAGCTAAAACCAAAGATAAAAAGAGCAAGGTCCAAATCCCCCCTCCCCCCCATAGACGATGCCCCTCAGAAGAAGCCTCCTGACGAACTCCAAGGAATGGGCCCCTCCCGCCTCTCCAGGGAGCCCCCCCCCCCACCAAGCCGGCCCCACGA